>NW_027196311.1:10000-97345 GCF_038502225.1 Cherax quadricarinatus | reverse complement strand
CGCCTGGATCAATCCTGGATAGATCTGTCATTTCAGCAGAGCCTTCGACACAGGAGGGATGTGGGTGGCCTTACTGTTACGTACAAGGCCAGTACTGTCAAAGTACCACACTTGGCTCCACTTCGAGGACAGCGTGAAGCAAGCTTCTATACCACAAGACGAGCAGAAAGCAGCAACTTCACTCTGGCTGTACCCTTCTCCAGAACATCACTTCATCTGAGATCATTTCTTCCCAGGATGACTCGAGTCTGGAACACATTCGTACAGCATTATGATGTCAACGAGACAGTTGATCAGATGAAAATGCTGGCCCACAGATGGCTCCAACTTCATCGTGTTCCCTACTTGTATGTCTCATGACAAAAATGCTTTCAAATGAGCTGATGTAGGTAACAGCTCTTAGCTTGTCAATAAAGTTAGGAATCCTTAACCTGTAAGTAACTTGTCAATAAAGCTTGGAATCCTTAACCTCACCTTGTCAAATCCTGTGTAAAAAAAAAAAATACTGCTTATGTGTTTATATTTCCCCCTACAGGCATTGTATAATCCCTACGGGTTTAGCGTTCCCCCCACGATTACAGAAACATTTTTTTTTTATCTCCCCGGTTGCATGGTTTCATGTGTGGACGGTGCATGCATCATTGCATAGCCAACTTTCTCACCCTGCACACTGACAGCTCACACACTACCTTAATTGATTTTAAACCTGCTTTTGATGTAGCCAGCCGACATGTAATCATTAGTGAACTTACCAGAATGGATGTTGGAGGATGGCTTCTCCGCTGGATTAAAGGCTACCTATCCAACAGAAAGTCGTCTGTGTTTTTCCAGGGGTATACCCCTCAAGGAAGGTTCCTTGATGTTGGTGAGGGGCTCTTGATTTAGGGAATTGGATCTGTGCTCCAGTTCCCCGAATTAAGCCTGAATGCCTTCCACATCCCCCCCCCAGGCGCTGTATAATCCTCCGGGTTTAGCGCTTCCCCCTTGATTATAATAATAATAATCCAGGGGTATAAAAGTGTAACTAAAGACTTGGAATTAGGAACCCCACAGGGAGGTGTGCTCAGTCCCATCCTGTTCATTATTCTAATTAATGCTTTACTTAATGCTATGCCTAGCCTGCCCCATCATTATATGATTAGTTTTGCTGATGATATGATTCACACCACCGGATTCTCCAACACCCAAAACATTTTTAATCATGTACTAGCCTATACACAAATAACCCGCACATAGAAAAGAGGATTATTATTATTATAATCAAAAAGAAGCGCTAAGCCACAAGGGCTATACAGCGCTGCAGGGTAGGGAAGGAAGCAAGGGAATTGGATGGCAGGAGGGAGGGGGGATGATCAGCAGGTTACAGAAAACAGCGGGGCAGGGGATAGTACGGGGGTAGAGGGTAGCAAGAGATACAAGTAGAAAGGGCTGAAAGTATCAGAATTTGTGAAGTAAGTCAGTCGTTGTCAAAAAGTCAATAAGAGAGTCCGGATGAAAGGTGGGTCCATCAGCGAGAAGGGAAGGTAAAGAGAGAGCAGCGGGGCGAAGACGACGACAGAGGTAAATTCTGCGTGCTCGTTGATAAAGTGGGCAGTCCAACAGAATGTGGCTGACTGATAATGGAGCTTGGCAATTCTCACAGAGAGGAGCAAGACGCCTCTCCATGAGATATCCATGAGTAAGACGAGTATGGCCAATGCGAAGACGGGAGAGAGTAGTCTCCCAGCCTCGACACTGGTGATAAGAAGACGGCCAGTAACCTATACTCGGTTTAATAGACTGAAGTTTGTTGCCGAGCATAGTAGACCAACGTTGTTGCCAACGGGTGTGAAGGTGGGAAGATATTACAGCAAAATAGTCCGTACATGGAATACCTCTGTAAGAAACTGGTAGGTCATGTACTGCTGACCGCGCAGCAGTGTCTGCCTGTTCATTGCCCTGTACGTCAACATGACCAGGGACCCAACAAAAAACAATATCTTTATGCTTAGTAAAGATGCGGCGTAGCCAAAGTTGGATACGGAGGACTAAGGGGTGAGGTGTATCAAATTTTTGTATAGCCTGTAAAGCACTAAGGGAGTCTGAGACAACCACAAATGATGACACAGGCATAGATGCAATACGGATAAGTGCTGTAAGGATGGCATATAATTCAGCAGTAAAAATACTAGCTGAAGATAGTAAATGCCCTTGTACGACGCTGTCCGGAAACACTGCTGCGAATCCTACGCCGTCAGAAGACTTAGAGCCATCTGTGTACACAGCAATGGCATGAGAATGAGAGTGAAAGTGGTCAAGAAAAAGAGAGCGGGAAGCGACCGTAGACAGTTGGGCTTTCGAGCAAGGGAGGGAGAAAGAACAGACTCGAACAGCTGGGACCTCCCAGGGGGGTAGGGAAAAGTGAGATGCTACATGTACATAGAAAGGTGGTAGTTGAAGAGAAGACAAGAGCGAATGAAGGCGAAGAGAGAAGGGACGGAGTAAGCAGGGGCGGCGAACGAATAAAGAATGTCTACTAATATCAGTGACCATTCTATAAATGGAAGGATTGCGGAGATCATGAGAGCGTACATAGTAGCGCAGGCAATGGGCATCACGGCGATCGGATAAGGATGGAACGTTCGCTTCTGCATAGAGGCTTTCGACAGGGGAAGAGCGAAAAGCACCAAGGCATAAACGTAATCCTTGGTGATGAATGGGGTTAAGGCTAGAGAGAGTAGCAGGAGATGCCGCTGAATAGATCTGGTCACCATAATCAAGTTTCGATAAAATAAGGGTGGAATGTAGGTGAAGGAGGGTTCGACGATCAGCTCCCCACGAAAGATGAGCAAGGGTTTTAAGAAGGTTCAGCCGGCTGTGACAAGTTGCCTTCAGAGAGGTAATGTGAGGTTTCCAGGATAACCTACGATCAAAGAGGAGGCCCAGAAACTTGACTGTATCACGTTCAGGGATACGTGAGCCATAGAGGTACAAAGGATGATCAGAGATGACAGAGCGTCTAGTGAAAGTGATTTGGTGGGTTTTAGTGCTGGAAAATTTAAACCCATGTGTGGTGGCCCAATTGGAAACACGGTCGACTGCATGCTGGAGAGAAACTGTAAGGAGGTGACAGTCAGCGCCTGCACAGGCAATAGCGAAGTCATCAACATAGAGTGATGACCAAATATTTGATGGAAGACTAGAGGCCAAATCATTAATAGCAAGGAGAAAAAGTGTTGTGCTCAGAACACATCCCTGGGGGACACCTTCAGCTTGGACAAAGTCCGGGGAGAGCACATTATTAACCCGAACACGGAAATGCCTGTCAGTTAAAAAGTTCTTAAGGAAGGATGGTAGATTGCCTCGAAGGCCTAAGGAGTGGGCTTGGGCTAAAATATTATACCTCCAAGTTGTGTCATATGCCTTCTCAAGGTCAAAAAATATGGCAATAACTGAGTGGTTATTCGCAAAGGCATTACGAACATACGTATCCAAGCGCAGTAAGGGGTCTATGGTAGAACGTCCCTTACGAAAGCCATATTGACGAGTGGAGAGACTGTTGTGTGTCTCTAAATACCACACTAAACGTCTATTTACTAGACGTTCCATTACTTTGCAAACTGCACTGGTAAGAGCAATGGGACGATAGTGGGAGGTTTCATGTCCCGTAGTGCCTGGTTTGCGGAAAGGGAGAACAATGGCGGATTTCCACAGCTGTGGCGCTGTATAGCCCTTGTGGCTTAGCGCTTCTTTTTGATTATAATAATAATCCACAGCTGTGGAAGAACTCCTTGTGACCAAATAAGATTGTAAAGGTGTAATAGGACTGCAAGGGCTGACTGATGTAAATGTTGTAGCATACGAATATGAATGTCGTCGGGCCCAGCTGCCGATGATCGACAAGCTGAGAGTGTTGCCTCCAGTTCTTGAAGTGTAAAAGGCACATTATACTGTTCTTCTCTGAGAGAAGAAAAGTCCAAGGGTGCTAACTCTCTGGCAGACTTTGAGGAAAGAAATGAGGGGCATAGATGGAGTCCCTGAGAAATACGGACCAGATGATTGCCAATTTCATTGGCAACATCTAGTGGGTTTGCTATATCAACACCGGCAACCCGCAGAACAGGAGCCGGGTCAGGAGAATATTTACCACTCAGTTTTCGTACTTTTTTCCAGACTGCACTCATAGAGGAAGCAGAGGTGATGGTGGAGACATAATCTCGCCAGCAAGTGCGTTTAGCGTCACGGATGACACGGCGAGTGATCGCACGCTTCTGTTTAAAATCAAGGAGTCGCTCTGTGGTTCTATTGTACCGGTACCTGCCCCATGCAGCGCGTTTCAAACGTACTGCACGAGCACAAGCAGGAGACCACCAAGGCACGCATTTCTGAGAATGCCTGCCCGAAGTTTGGGGTATAGAATGAGAAGCTGCGGTGAAAACGGAGGACGAGAAGAGGTGTAAAAGCTCATCGATGGAGGACGAAGAAGGAACCTCTTTAAAAACAGTCAGGTGTGAGTAAAGGTTCCAATTTGCCCGATTAAATTGCCAGCGTGGGGTGCGAAGAGGTGGCGAATATGAAGGGGAAGCAAGAATGATTGGGAAATGATCACTGTCATGTAAGTCCGGGAGAACAGACCAAGTAAAGTCTAATGCGGCGGAGGAAGAGCAAACTGAGAGATCGATGCAAGAGAGAGTATGAGTCCGAGGATCAAAATGGGTGTGAGTACCTGTATTTAAAACATGGAGGGGGTGGGTGGCAAGAAAAGCCTCTAACTGAATTCCACGGGAATCACAGTGAGACCCTCCCCAGAGGAAATGGTGGGCATTAAAATCACCAAGTAACAGAATCGGTGGCGGTAATGACGAAACAAGGAAGGCAAAATCCGGAATAGATAATGCCCGAGAAGGAGAGAGATATAAAGAACAGAGCGTATACCACCTATGTAAGTGGATACGGGCTGCTGTGTAATGCAGCGAAGTATGAACAAATAGCTGATGGTACGGAATATCAGTGCAGAGAAGAAGGGCACTTTCATTAAAGGTCCCATCAGGAAAAGGATCTGAAGAATACAATAAATTATAGCCTGAGATGTGAGAAATAACAGCAGAGTGTAATTTTGGTTCCTGTAAGCAAACACCAACAGGGGCAAACTGGGAGAGTAACATCTGAAGCTCACCCCGATTACCCCTGAGGCCGCGTATATTCCACTGTAAAAAGGCCATGATTGGCAATGATAAAGATACTTGAAATCCGCAGGTAAGGGTTCCTACGGACTAGAAGGGTTAGAAAAGTCCACATGCGGAGGCAGTGGAAAATGTTCAAGCAGCGAAGGAACAGTGCGCTGTGAAGAAAGGAGTTGCGCAGATGGAGCAGAGGAGAGAGGAAGAGCGGAAGGTGGATCAGTGTCCATTGATGGTTTGGTCTCTGCAATATATTCAGAGATTGCTTCAAGTGTTTCGGAATTCAGAGATGTCGTATGGGAGACAATATTGGGAATGGTAGGGGGAGGATGAGTAAAGATTGGAACTGTATTGGACTGTACCAAGGTAGGGGGGGGCGAAAGGGTGGAGGGAACTGGAGAAGCGTGGCAGGGGACAGAAGAGACAGGAACCTGGGAGGTGGCAGAAGAGGAAGAAACTTGGGAGGGAACAGGGGAGGAAGGTACATTACGAGGAGGAGGGTGAACCTCTGCACTTGTAACTGAGCCAGTGAGAGGGGAAGAACTAGGGACAGAGACAGGGAGGGTAAAATGAGGAGGTGGAAGATGGGTAGGAGGTGTTACCGGACCTTTTTTTGACTTTTGAGAAGTAGAGGGACGATTGGGAAGAGGTGTCGTACGAGGTCTCGTCGATACTGAGGCTTGTAAGAGAGAACTCGAAGAAGCGAGATTAGACTGAGGCGTTGAAGTAGGGACGTCTGAGCCGAGGACAGCAAAAGGATTAGATACAGGAGTGATTATGGGAGAGGTAACCACAGAGGTGGGTGTAGAAGATGGGATACCAGAAGTGGGGGGACGTTTTGAAACACGGGAATAAGAAACACGTGGGAGTCTCCCTTGGAGGCGGAGATGAGAAACTGCCATGGCATAAGGGAGACCTTCTGTCTCTTTGAGGTAACGGATTTCCCGCTCGTTTAAATAGACCTGACAACGGCGAGAGTACGAAGGGTGAGCCTCATGACAGTTAAGGCAAGAGGGAGATCGATTGCAAGACGTATTAGAATGGTCATCGGCACCACAGACTGGGCATTCGGTGATAGATCTGCAATATTTCGCTGGATGGCCAAATCGCCAGCAATTTCTACACTGTTGTGGTGTAGGGATCACCTTTCGAACTTGTAACCGATGTCCTGCTATATAAACGGAGGATGGGAGTTCTCGGCTGTCAAAAGTTAAACGAGCCACATTGCTAGGGTATCGTCTCCGCCCACGGGCAGGAAGAACGTAAGTGTCTACCTTGAGGATTGGGAGATCTTGGAGTTCCAGCTGTTCTAGAATGTCGGTGCCACATGTCTGGAAATTTTGTTGAACTATGGTATGGGGCAGAATAACGGTACCACTACAAGAATTGAGGGAATGATGTTTTTCAAGGGTGACAGGAACAGTATCTATATGGGTAAGACGAGAGAGCTCACGAGCCTGGGTAGCATTCTGTATGGTAATGATGCGCGTACCGCTCTTAAGAGCATGAAAAGAAATATCTTTACCAACATGGCGTAGGAGTGCCTTGCCAATACTATGGTCAGAAAGATAGGCAGTAGAGGAAGTTGGTCGTAAAGTGAAGAATTTAGTCCACTGTTCAGTCTGAAACTGAGTGTGGAAAGGTAGTGAAGGACGTGTCGATCGTTTCTGAGAAGAACGAGAAGGTGAAGGTGGAGAAGTATCATCAGCAGGTAATTGTCGTTGACGTTTAGGCGTGGGACCAGAGTTGGTCCGACGTGGAACGGGTCGGCGATTTGAAAATTGCCGCACCGTAGAGGGAGAGGCCGGAAGCATAGTCAGAGGAGAGCGAAGGTCTGATAAATCGAAGGAGTCAGTCGAGGCCTCAGTACCTGAAGCGGGTGAGGAAACAGCACCGGCAATAGGTACAGAGGCATGAGGAATGTCTGAAGAGTGGTCCAAAGACGAGGCGGGGTCAGAACGGGGTGCGGTATCAAGAAGGGGCCCGGGGGTACCAGGTTCATGGACTAGGGCTGCCATGGTTAGGTTACTTCTTTCTTTTTGTTTTTAAGAAAAAAAAAGAAAGAAGAAAAGAAAATAAAAATAAAAAAAAGAAAAAAAAAGGGGGGACCGGGGAGGGATAGTTCCTAGGAGGGATGAAAGGGCCAGAAATCTCCCTCCGCGCCCAAGAGGACTCGACACCGCTAGTAGTGCAGATGCAGCATGGAACCCGTGCCATACCCTACCCTTCATGCCAGTAAACCAGCAATCTGGGATAGCAACCTCACATCTGCCGAGCTACCTCGGTGGACAAAAGAGAGGGCGGCCGGATATCCGCCACAAAGCATACCTCCTTCAGCCACCACCCCCGGAATCCGAAAGGTGGCTTCCAGAGCTACACCCGTCGCCCAAAAGACACCTAAAGCTACTCCGGGATACCGGAGAGGGATCGGGACATCCCTAGGCAATCCAGATTCCACGGCAAACTACGCCACCGCCAAGAAACCTCAACGGAATGGGATGGACCCCGGTGTCCTTTCTCCTACCTAGGAACTAGCGCGCCTGTGGGAGAAATCCCAAAGGACAAAAAGAGGAAGGGCAAAAGGGAGGAGTGGGGAGGAGGAGGAGGAAAGGAAAAAGGGGAGGATGGGGAGGATGGGATAGGGGAGGGGAGATTGGGGGGTAATTAGGTTCGGTCTGAGGAAGAAGACCGATAGGTCTAATTCTTCAGACCAAGAGCCTCTTCACCACGCCAAGGAGCCCCCCTTGAAGAGGATAGAAAAGAGGAGCTTACGACGATGTACTAGCCTCGTGTCAGGGTCTGGGATTGATAATCTCTACTGATAAAAGAAAGATACTCAACAGGCGTCCTCCTCGACAGAGAGGCTAACCCTTGTGGTTTAGCGCTTCTTTTTTATAATACCCCTCAAGGAAGGTTCCTTGATGTTGGTGAGGGGCTCTTGATTTAGGGAATTGGATCTGCTCCAGTTCCCCGAATTAAGCCTGAATCCCTTCCACACAACCCCTCCCCAGGCGCTGTATAATCCTCCGGGTTTAGCACTTCCCCCTTGATTATAATAATAATAATTTTATTATAATCGACAGAGAGGCACAGTTCGTCAGATCCAGTTGCATGACGGGTCTCTTCTAGAATATGTAAGCAAATATAGGTATCTAGGCTTTGAGGTTCCACTACTTGGACCTGTTGTAACGAGACTTTGTCGCCAATACAAAGAAAGGCTGAGAGCACTTTTAGATTTGTGGCAGGTTTTCATCCCAGGTATGGAGCTAATGTTAAAACTGTGAAAATGATGTATCTTTCTTATATTAGATCATTGGTTGATTATGCGGCGCTAGTACTTGCACTCGTGTCTGACTGGAAGCTTGATGGAGGGCTGGAAAAACTGCAGAACGAATCAATGAGGATCATTCTAGGATGCCCTCGTACTGCCAGAATTTTAAATATGCGGAAAGAACTTGATATTCTAAACATCAGACGCTGTATAGTCCTTGTGGCTTAGCGCTTCTTTTTGATTATAATAATAATAATCTAAACATCAGAGATCGTGTTACTGAAAGAAATATCCTTATTAGGGTCAATATGCTCAGGCTAACCCATTCAAACCACGGCACAGAAGCCCTCCAGACTTTCCTCAGCGCTGGTGGACACCCCTCCAGATGGATAAAAAAACAACTGGAACCGACCTCCGCATGAACCAGCTGTATGACCCTCGTGGTTTAGCGTTTCTATCTGATTATAAGCTGTATTGATAGCTTAGTCACAGAGCACATACTCACAAATTATTTACGTTGATAGTTCTGTCCACTGGTGCAGCTGGTAGTGCTGCTGTTGTCATACAGAGTGATGGCTCTCATAAAGAAATTGGAGCACGCATCAATAACTGGGCCTCTACCCTTCAGACAGAACTGTTTGCCATACTCCTTGCACTGAAATGGGTCCATGTATCTAAGACTGACACTTTAACTGTAACTGATTTTCAATCATCCATAAATGCTCTCAACTTATTAAGTATAAATTGTGGCATGCTCGTGTCAGAAGCCAGGCACAGGTATAGTAAGATTGTGGACAGTGGACCCCTCAAGGAAGGTTCCTTGATGTTGGTGAGGGGCTCTTGATTTAGGAAATTGGATCTGTGCTCCAGTTCCCCGAATTAAGCCTGAATGCCTTCCACATCCCCCCCCCCAGGCGCTGTATAATCCTCCGGGTTTAGCGCTTCCCCTTGATTATAATAATAATGTGGACAGTGGAGTCAGAGTGCACATGCTGTGGATTCCATCTCACATTGGTCTTCAGATGCATAATACAACTGATGAACTGGCTAAGCTGTATGCTTTCAAAGAAGTAGTAGATTGCAATCTTGACTTGTCAGGTATCAGTTTGAGAACAATAATACGAAAAGAACTTCAACTGAATTTTATTAACTTTAGACTCAGGGAGATTGACACAAGTCAGTCCATTGATCTTTATTCTACATGCAGGAGGAGCCACATGTCTATGGTGCATCCAACAAATTAAGCCGACTCTTGGCTGTCAGTTACAATTAAACTGTCAATCTTTGATACATAGATGCATTTCAGTGCAAGGAGTATGGCAAACAGTTCTGTCTGAAGGGTAGAGGCCCAATTATTGATGCGTGCTCCAATTTCTTTAAGAGAGCCATCACTCTGTACGACAACAGCAGCACTACCAGCTGCACCAGTGGATTGGTGAACAGAACCATCAACGTAAATAATTTGCGAGAGTGTGTGCTGTGTGACTAAGTTATCAATACAGCTTAAGGCCTCATGTTTGGCTTCAAGGCGAAGTTTTGGTTGTGATTTAAGAAGTAGTTTGGGGGGAAATGGAGGAAAGGTAGTTTGGAATGGGGTAATATTCCATGGAGCGGAGAAGTGCCGCTGTTGCCTTACTTGACGTCAGTAACTTGTGAGTTCATTACCTTTGTAACTTGTGAGTTCATTACCTTGTACCTAGTTCAGCCATCAAAACTTTGGAGCCCGGTCCCTGGACCCATTGTGTACCTCTGTAATCTGTAAATACCTTTGTAACTTGTCATGATTGTGACTAGACCTACCTGGAGTTCATTACCTTTGTAAATTGTGAATTCATTACCTCTGTAACTTGCTCAGCTATCAAAACTTTGAGGCCCAGTCCCTGGACCCATTATGTACCTCTGTAATCTTTTGACTACCGCCCACAGGATGGGTATGGGGTGCATAATAAACATATTAAACTGAACTCTTGGCTGTCACTACCGCCCGGCTCCGGCTGAGTTACAAGAATCTTTGGCAGGTTAAGTATGCAGCACCAGTTTGGAACCCACACCTGGTCCAGCACGTCAAGAAATTAGAGAAAGTTTAAATCATCACCACTGTGGAAAATACTGTATATATTTTCCAGAAATTCAGTATTTATATGTAAATAGATGGCCATACTGTATTTAATAACATTTATGTCATAGAAAACGGAAAGCCTGCGTCTGCGTTAGTTACAGTTTAATATGTTTATTATGCGCCCCATACCCATCCTGTGGGCGGTAGTCAAAAGATTACAGAGGTACATAATTGGTCCAGGGACTGGACTCCAAAGTTTTGATAGCTGAGCAAGTTACAAAGGTAATGAACTACATCTGGTCATAATCATGACCAAGTTACAAAGGTAATGAGCTCCAGGTAGAGCTGGTCACACTCATGAATAATTGCAAAGGTAATGAATCATAAACACATTAATCATGAGAATTTACAAAGGTAATGAGCTCCAGGTAGAGCTGGTCAAGATCATGACAAGTTTCAAAGGTAATGAATGATAAACACGTTATCACATGATTACAATCATAGACAAATTACAGAGTAATGAGCAGTTAACAAACATAGCAGGGAATTCATCCATTGCCCCAACAACAGATGTTGCTAGGTGCCTGTCTCTCCTCGGCAGACAGCCATTGCAAACAGCAGCAAGTTGCCCCGGGATCTGCTGCTTGCACGAGCACCATCGACCCTCCCCAAGAGGTCCAAGAAGCCAGTGGCTCCGTTAGCAGCCCGATGGAGAGCTGTCCAAGGGACATGGCAACGTCCTGGTGGACGCCAAGTTGACTGAAGATCCCAGGCCCTCGTGTGCACGGATGTTGAAGCTTGAGGAACTGAGTACACACTGCCTGTGGCACACCTGACAGCTGCCTCGCGGTCGAACTCCACGATGCTGTCCCTGTAGTGGAAGTTCCTGTGAGCCCGGCGGCACTCCCTGCAGTGCCATCGCTGACATCGTGGGTTAGGGGAGAAGTACCCTCTATAGATGGGGTGGCGCTGGGAGTTGGGTGGGTGAGGCGGGGGAGACGGGCAGGGGCGAGGCGTTATGAGAGGGTCACTGTTTACTACACACGCCCTCCCCCTCCCCCCCAGCGGAGAGGGGCTCCGCAGACGAGATATCTTGACATGTCACATAGGTTATTATACTGTCTGTCTCTGTATTCCTCAATGAGTAGACAATTAAGCACATAGTGTTCAAGAGAGTGACCATATGCCTGATCACATAATTTACATTTAGTTTGATCATCATCTGTGTCTCCCAAACTGCCAGAAGTACTTGTAACCAAGCCTAAGCCTGCCCACTACAACATCAGTCTGTTCACATTGCAAGTTGCTCCATAAACATAATTATCTACGTTCATGTTATCATAGTGGGTTATAGATCTACTCAGGCTTCTAACTGCATTCCTATAACAATCATTTTCATTATTTACTTCTCTCCTAATATTATTCCTAATGCTAGACACAGTTATACCAAAGTTATATTCTACATTCTCCTTCTGGGTACTCTTCTTGGCTAACATATCAACTTTATCATGAAGGAGTAATCCAATGTGTGATGGGATCCATAGCAATTGTACATTAATTCCTTTGTCCCTAATTTTTGAGTATCTATACCTGGCTTCCCCAATGAGCATGTTGTTGGAGTCATTATATGAGTTACGAGCCTTCAATGATGACATAGAATCAGTAATGATGACAGAGTCAAGCTCAGTGTCATAGGTTAGCTTTAGCGCCATTAGGATTGCAAACAATTCAGTTTGCAGTGTAGACGCCCAGTTGTTAATTCTTATGCCTAACTCAACAAATTTATTATCGTTCTTAACTAGGGAGGTGGCAACAAGAGCAGATGTAGCCCTGCCAGAAGACTCCTGTTTAGATCCATCAGTGTATATAACTTGTGATAACTTATTACTACCAGCTAGGTGAGAAATTTCTTCTTGAGCAGTTGCTCTAACAAGAGATTTAAGGAAGGGATTACTAGCAATGAGCTTCTTGGGAGGGACTTGTAGGTATGTGATATTAAATGAACACATCTTCCATGGAGGGGTGAAATGCTCTTGTTGTCTACAGTGATACAGTTCATGCAGGTTATAAAACTTAATGCAATTTCACGTTTTCACAATCCATTTAGATCTGTGTGTATTTACCTCTAGACACTTGGTAAGATTCACTGTGACAGTGTCTGGTTCGTTTCTCAACACTCTAATACCGAGTACAGTGTTAATTTCAACAATCCTATCACTGATACTAGAAATACCAAGCTCCTTCCTCATGTTAAGAACTTTTGTAGATCTGGGACAGCCAAGAATAATCCTGAGAGCTTCATTTTGCATTAACTCCAAGGGTCGGAGAGAACTTTCTCTAGCTAATATCAACATGGGAGCAGCATAATCAATTAAGGACCTAACATAGGCTATGTACATCATTCTCACGATTCTCACATTAGCACCATAGTTGGGATTGTAGCCAGCAACAGCTTTGAGAGCATTTAGCCTAGCTTTACATTTCTTGTTTAGTTGTGGTATAGTGGATTTGTTAAAGGGTACATCTACACCAAGATATCTGTAAGTTTTAACGTAGCTAATGATTTCACTCTGCAAATAGATGGGTGGAGGATGTCGTTTGCTTGTTAATATCTTTGTTTTAGAGGAAGATATTATAAGGCCTAGTCGATTACAAATTGCATGAACTTCATTAAGAATGATATTCATCTTCTTATGCCCTGTTGTATGGATCATGATATCATCAGCATAGCTTATAGCTATATGTTTAGGTGAGGCAGGTAGAGCATTTAGGAGAGCATTAATCAGAATATTAAATAGCATGGAACTAAGAACTCCTCCCTGCGGTGTACCTAAAGACATTTCTTTAGAATCACTTCTGAAGCCTTGGTAAAGGACAGAGGATACTCTATTTGACAGGTATCCTATTATCCAGCAGAGTAAGCTACCACCAATATTCATTTTGGCTAGTTCATGTAGTATAACGGTTCTGTTCGCAATATCAAATGCAAATTTTAGATCAAGAAAAGTGGTAAAACTAGTAGAGGTGTGTGCAGTGAGAAAGGTGGAAATACAGTTCTGCACACTTTTACCTTTCATGAACCCATAGAGGTAAGGGGAAAGTTGGTGTCTGATTCTGTAGTACAATCTGTTAAGTATCATTCTTTCAAAAGTTTTACAAAGACAACTAGTTAAGGAGATCGGCCTAAATGTATCAGGCTGTTGGGGCTTAGGGATAGGCACAATGAGACTATTGGTCCAGGAAGTAGGAAGAACTCCCTCAATGTAACTGAGATTATACAGTGCCAACAAAGGGTTATCAGGCACGTGCCTTAGAGTTCTGAGAATATCATAGGTTATACCATCCTCTCCAGGAGCAGTTGATCGACCTTTGGTTAATGCATTATCTAATTCAAGAAGTATGTTTTACTTCTCGAATTATACTTTTAAATCTGGGAGTCGATCATTGCTTCTGGTCGGTTTCTTTCCTCAGAAACTGTCAGTCAACTCCATCTATACATATGCTGCTATGTAATAGTTAATGTAACTGTATTTGTGTACCTGTATCTACAAGCGTCGTTTCTATGGATTACAGTAAAAGAAAACGTTTGTATGTCCACTGACCCTAAACTATTTTATAAAAACAAAGATTACTATGGATTAGCAGCATATGTGTATATTACCTAGGATAACCCAAAAAGTCAAAGTGTGACTTATTTTCACTGGGGCCCTTGGCTGTTCACTGTATCATAAACCACACCACGGGCGGGAATAGAACCCGCGGTCAGAGAGTCAAAACTCCAGACCGTCGCGTTAGCCACTAGACCAGCTAGCCACAATAAGATTCGTCCAACTTGGTATATTTCTACACCATAGGAAGGTTAGCATAGGCACCACTGTGACCACAAATGCAAGTTTTTACAGACGAATCTCCAGCTAGCGTGGCCGTGGCGAACTCTAGCTCAAGTCCCCTCAAAGCCGTTAACATGACACACGAAATCGTAATGACACGATTGCAAACAAACCATACCACGGGCGGGGATAGAACCCGCGATCAGAGAGTCTCAAAACTAGGCGAGAAATCTACATCTAAAGGTCCTTAAATTCCAATATTAACCTTGACCTAAAACGCTTTCTTGATAGTTGTGACAGGACCCACGGGCATAACACCAGACACAAACATCTCTATGATATTCCCCGTGTCCGACTAAACCTTTACAAAAATTCAATGTATGTCAAAAGGCCTAAAATCTGGAACACCCTACCTGAAAACTCTAGAACTGCAGACACATTCATCACCTTCAAAACTACCGTTAGAAAACATCTTATCTCCCTGATACACCCCGTCAACTAACTACATAAAAACCACCTGGTGGTTCACACTTACTCTCACTCACTCACCCATTTGACTATAAGCACAGAAATACGAATCTTAATCATAAAATAATGAATCCTAACTAGTCATAAGTTTGCCTGTGATACTGCAATATAGAACCTGTGTATTGTGCCAAAACAAAAGCATTTACATTGTTAAACTCACAAACTATAATGTAGTCACTTAGCCTTAACACCAACTTACTCCATAATCTATATTAATTTAGAGTTAAGAATTAATCTAAGTCTGCCTGAAATGCCTAGCCATGCTAGGTGTCCTAGTGGCCCCCTCTGTAATTAGTATTTTATAACATGTAAACCACACAATATCCAAAACCTGTAAACCCCACATTGTAACCCTTATAGAGAATAAACTTGATTGATTGATTGATTGATATAACGGTGCTGTTCGCGATACCAACTGCAGATTTTAGATCAAGAAAAGTGGCAAAACTAGTAGAGGTGTGTGCAGTGAGAAAGGTGGAAATACAGTTCTGCACACTGTTACCTTTCATGAACCAATAGAGGTAGGGGGAAAGTTGGTGTCTGATTCTGTAGTACAGTCTGTTAAGTATCATTCTTTCAAAAATTTTACAAAGACAACTTGTTAAGGAGATCGGTCTAAATGTATCAGGCTGTTGGAGCTTAGGGATAGGCACAATGAGACTATTGGTCCAGGAAGCAGGAAGAACTCCCTCAATGTAACTGAGATTATACAGTGCCAACAAAGGGTTATCAGGCACTTACCTTAGAGTTCTGAGAATATCATATGTTATACCATCCTCTCCAGAAGCAGTTGATTGACCTTTAGTTAATGCATTATCTAATTCATACTCGGTGAAGAGGTAATCACTCTCATCAATATTTTGGCTCATAAAATTAATCAGTTTCAACATTTCTTCAGAAGCACTCTAATTTCTTTCTAATATGAGATGGAAGGTTTCCATGCTTGGATATTTTGGACAAGTCATTTATGAGGTCATTTTATTTTTCGAGAGGAAAGGGATGAACAACATTGCCAGTCTTTTTCCTGGTTATTTTATTTATATCTTTCCAAGCCAAACTTAAAGGGGTGGACCTATTTAATCCACTAACAAACTGTTCCCATTCCTGTTGCCTAAGTTCTTCCTTTCTATTCCTTGCATTTGTTAGTGCAGCTTGGAACGTTCTGAGCAGGTCTGAGCTTCAACATTCACGGTATACTTTATCAATCGTCCTAGCTGCTGCATGTGTTAGATTGTGTAGCTCTGGATCATTATAGTATTTACATTAGTTTTTATTGTCATTTATAGTGGAAGGTCTATGTTTTCTTTTCCTGCCCACTTGATCTGTGAGGACAGTCTCAGTAGTGGCAACTAGATCATCGTTGAATTTTCGTGTGCCAATTGGCTCGTAATTCTTATACCATTGATCCAAGTGGTTAATAAAGTTGTCTCTGTGTTCTGGGATGAGAATAAGTTTCCTCCTTCTGTATTTAGCTTCTTGATTGCTGGAAATGTGATCAAGATTGACAGCTGTGAGTCTTGGGAAGTGATCAGATAGAATATCAACTATGAGAGAGTCATGCATCTTATATGATGTATTAAATCCAAGACACAGATCTAGTATGCCACCATATATGTGAGTAGGCTCAGTAGTGCCCACAATTCGAACATTATCATGCTCATTTAGCAATTTCACTAGTTTAGTTCCATTGGTGATTGTTATAGACCCACCAACATTCTTATGTCTGGCATTAAAATCTCCAAGAATGAGGGTAGGTTCACTATTGATACGATCTGGTAAAGCATCAGGTCGAAGCTGGTTCGCTGGGGCATAGAGATTAAAAATGTTAATGGAAAAATCTCCTGCATATATTCTGACATCATGATACTGCATGTTAACTCGACTCTGCAGGACAAGGAGTGAATGTGGCAAGTTCTTTCTGACATACATCACACAACAGTTGGTTGACCTTAAGTTATAAGCTGCATATCCAGGCAACTTTGGTGGAGGTGCTCCATCTTTCAGTCTACATTCCCGCAAACAGATGACATCAATATTCTTGGTTGCACTAATATGATGTAAGTCAGGCAACCGCTTCCTGATGGAAGCAATGTTCCAGGAAAAGATTTCTAACATGCAATTATAGGTATTTTTATTTTTGGCCAAATATTTGGCCCGCGTCGCAGGCTTCATCAGTCGATATGATATAAATTATCTAGAAATCAGACAAGTTGAAACATGAGACACTTATGCAACATTTGGGAATCTTTATTGAGGAAACGTTTCGCCAGCCAGTGACTTCTATAGTCCAATACAGAGAAGAACGGTGAAAGATGAGGAGGAGTTTGAGGTAATCAGTCCCTCAGACTGGACTTGATATGTTCAGTCCATCAGTCTCGAGAAAAGTCGAATTCAGGGATGACTATCAATCCTGGAGGCACCATTACTATTTTTTAGCTTAAGACTATTTACTTTGTTTTATACTTAATTCTAACTATAGATTCACTACAAATCTTATGATTACAAGCATTGATCCTGATACCAACCTCTTATTTAATGACTTAAATGAATCAAACATTTACTGTAATTACTACACTGCAGAACAATCAAAGGCACTTCTCAGTGCCAACAACAACATAACTATCTTTAACTACAATATCAGATCTTTAAGCAAGCATTACGATGACCTCATAGCATTACTAAATTCCTTACATGCCAATATGTCCATCATTACACTAACTGAAACCTGGCTAAAGCCTGATAGTACAGATGTCTATGCCATTCCTGGTTACACAGCCATACACAACTGTAGGCCAGGCGATAAATGACATGCCCATGCACTCTGCCCCAGGGCCAGACTCATGGAACTCTGTGTTCATCAAGAACTGCAAGAAGCCCCTATCACGAGCCTTTTCCATCCTATGGAGAGGGAGCATGGACACGGGGGTCGTCCCACAGTTACTAAAAACAACAGACATAGCCCCACTCCACAAAGGGGGCAGTAAAGTAACAGCAAAGAACTACAGACCAATAGCACTAACATCCCATATCATAAAAATCTTTGAAAGGGTCCTAAGAAGCAAGATCACCACGCATCTAGAAACCCATCAGTTACACAACCCAGGGCAACATGGGTTTAGAACAGGTCGCTCCTGTCTGTCTCAACTATTGGACCACTACGACAAGGTCCTAAATGCACTAGAAGACAAAAAGAATGCAGATGTAATATATACAGACTTTGCAAAAGCCTTCGACAAGTGTGACCATGGCGAAATAGCGCACAAAATGCGTGCTAAAGGAATAACAGGAAAAGTCGGTCGATGGATCTATAATTTCCTCACTAACAGAACACAGAGAGTAGTCGGCAACAGAGTAAAGTCCGAGGCAGCTACGGTGAAAAGCTCTGTTCCACAAGGCACAGTATTCGCTCCCATCTTGTTCCTCATCCTTATATCCGACATAGACAAGGATGTCAGCCACAGCACCGTGTCTTCCTTTGCAGATGACACCCGAATCTGCATGACAGTGTCTTCCATTGCAGACACTGCAAAGCTCCAGGCAGACATCAACCAAATCTTTCAGTGGGCTGCAGAAAACAATATGAAGTTCAACGATGAGAAATTTCAATTACTCAGATATGGTAAACATGAGGAAATTAAATCTTCATCAGAGTACAAAACAAATTCTGGCCACAAAATAGAGCGAAACACCAACGTCAAAGACCTGGGAGTGATCATGTCGGAGGATCTCACCTTCAAGGACCATAACATTGTATCAATCGCATCTGCTAGAAAAATGACTGGATGGATAATGAGAACCTTCAAAACTAGGGAGGCCAAGCCCATGATGACACTCTTCAGGTCACTTGTTCTATCTAGGCTGGAATATTGCTGCACTCTAACAGCACCTTTCAAGGTAGGTGAAATTGCCGACCTAGAAAATGTACAGAGAACTTTCACGGCGCGCATAACGGAGATAAAACACCTCAATTATTGGGAGCGCTTGAGGTTCCTAAACCTGTATTCCCTGGAACGCAGGAGGGAGAGATACATGATTATATACACCTGGAAAATCCTAGAGGGACTAGTACCGAACTTGCACACGAAAATCACTCACTACGAAAGCAAAAGACTTGGCAGACGATGCACCATCCCCCCAATGAAAAGCAGGGGTGTCACTAGCACGTTAAGAGACCATACAATAAGTGTCAGGGGCCCGAGACTGTTCAACTGCCTCCCAGCACACATAAGGGGGATTACCAACAGACCCCTGGCAGTCTTCAAGCTGGCACTGGACAAGCACCTAAAGTCAGTTCCGGATCAGCCGGGCTGTGGCTCGTACGTTGGTTTGCGTGCAGCCAGCAACAACAGCCTGGTTGATCAGGCTCTGATCCACCAGGAGGCCTGGTCTCAGACCGGGCCGCGGGGGCGTTGACCCCCGGAACTCTCTCCAGGTAAACTCCAGGTAAGACCAACAAGGGGGTGGCACAGCCATATACTACTCAGACCAACTAGAATGTATCACTAATACTTGCACAAGGGATGAACATGGGGAATATATAATAGCTAAATTCAAATCCAAATACCTACAAAAACCTCTCACATTGATAAACATCTACAGAGTTCCACAATCAAACATTAGCCAATTTAGTCAAAACCTAGGAAGTATGATAACTGATGCACGCATGAACAAAGATCACTTACTACTCTCAGGTGACTTCAATATAAATCTCCTGCAAGACCAGGACCCACACGTTACTGAATTCACAAACACAATGAGTAACTGTATGTTGCTACCAACAGTAACAAAACCTACAAGAGTTACAGAGACTAGTGTTTCCCTACTTGACCACATCTGGACCAACACCATATCCCCTTTAAAATCAGGCATAATTACAGATAATACCACAGACCACTACCCTACTTTCCTCATAACAACTCTTGGTAAAATACCCCAAGACACTACTAAAGTCACCTTCAGACTTCACAATGAGGCAGCCATTAATAACTTCACAACAGCAGTAACAAACATTGACTGGCACACTGAGCTACAAATCTATACAGATATTGACGAATGTATTAATAATTTTCTAAAAAAGACCCAATACCTCTATAACAAGCACTGCCCTAAAAAAACTAAACAGATGACAGCTAAGAGACTGAACAGTCCCTGGCTAACACCCAGCATTCTCAAATCCATAAATACAAAACACCGATATGAAAAACAGTACAGAATGGGTCACATAACCAGAGACCAAACTAAACGTTACTCGTCAATCCTAACCAGCCTGATAAGAAGGGCAAAAAAATTGTATTATGAGAACAGATTATCCAACTTACGAGGTGATATAAAAAAGACCTGGAAAACCCTATCAGAAATTCTGGGAACAAAAAAGATATCACGAAATAGCGAAATAAAATTAGCAAAATCAGATGAACCCCAACTCCCACCAACAGAAACAGCAAACAGACTCAATGATTTCTTCTCCACTATAGGACATTATTATTATTATAATCAAGGGGGAAGAATTAAACCCGGAGGATTATACAGCGCCTGGGGGGGGGGATGTGGAAGGCATTCAGGCTTAATTCGGGGAATTGGAGCACACCACTATAGGACAAAACCTTGCCAATAAAATCCCAAGCTCAGATACCCCACCAAATGACTACCTCACCGGCAACTACCCGAACACACTGTTCCTAGCTCCGACTAACCCATACGAAGTCTCCCTTATTATCAACGCACTAAAAAACAAGGCAGGAGATTTAAATACCTTACCACCCTTTATATACAAAAAAGTGTCACAAGTGCTATCACCAATCATTGCAACACTCTTTAACAAATCCATTGAATCCTCCACCTTCCCTACAGTACTCAAAATAGCAAGGGTCACCCCGATCCACAAAGGAGGAGACCAAACAGAGTTGAATAACTATAGGCCAATATCCAACTTACACCCTCTCTCAAAAATCTTCGAAAAATTAATTCATAAACGAATCTACTCCTACCTTATCTCCCAAAACATACTCAACCCCTGCCAATTTGGATTCAGGCCTAATAAAAATACTAATGATGCTATTATACACATGCTAGAACATATATACACTGCAATAGAGAAAAAAGAAGTCCCACTGGGGATCTTCATTGACTTACGTAAAGCTCTTGATACAGTTGACCATGACTTGCTCCACGTAAAATTGTCACACTATGGTATAAGAGGGCACTCCCTCAACTACCTAAAGTCATACCTCAGCAACAGAAGCCAATATGTGTACGCAAATGGGGCAAACTCTTCTGCGCAACCAATTACAGTTGGTGTCCCACAGGGAAGTGTCCTTGGCCCTCTTCTCTTTCTCCTATACATAAATGACCTTCCAAATGCTTCACAATTACTCAAACCCACACTATTTGCAGATGACACTACATACGTCTTCTCTCACCCGAGCCCAGTCACACTAGCCAATACTGTAAATACCGAATTACAGAAAATATCTACCTGGATGAGGACTAACAAACTTACACTAAACATTGACAAAACCTACTTCATTCAGTTTGGTAACAGAGCTACAGATGTCCCTCTTAACATAATGATAAACGGATCACCTATCACAAAGCTAACAGAGGGAAAATTCTTAGGAATCCACCTCGATAATAGACTCAAATTTCATACACATATACAACAAATTTCTAAGAAAATTTCCAAGACTGTAGGCATACTATCGAAGATACGGTACTATGTTCCACAGTCAGCCCTCCTGGCCCTATATCACTCTCTTATTTACCCCTATCTCACCTATGGAATTTGTGCATGGGGCTCAACAATAATTAACTATCTCAGACCACTAATTACCCAACAAAAGGCTGCAGTTAGAATAACAAATTCTCACTACAGGCAGCACACTCCACCAATATTCAAAACACTCAACCTACTCACCATACAAAACATCCATACTTATTACTGCACCTATTACATACATAGAACACTTAACTCTGATATTAACCCTCCCCTCAAACATCTCCTTGCCAACCTCAACAGAACACATGACCATAACACAAGGCACAGATCACTCTTTGATGTTCCTCGTGTCCATCTCACGCTATGCAAAAACTCAATGCACATAAAAGGCCCTAAAATCTGGAATTCATTACCTGTAAATATAAAAGAAACACTACCTGTTTATAAATTCAAGTCTCTTCTCAAAGATTACTTACTCACTCAAAACCAAATAAATACTTAATAACTGAACCTTATAAATTGTATATCATAAATGTTACTCACAATTATATCACATAAATGTTAAACCTAGGACCCAATCTAACTTTGTTATTTTTAAATACACTACCTAACAGAATACTCCATTCTACTGAATGTACAACAATGCAAGCAACCATATGACCTTCTTTGTAATACTCATTTGTGCTTTATAGTTATCTGTTTACAATAATGTCTTATCACTGATTTCATCATTGCTTAGTTAATCTTAAGTTAATTTAAGCCAGCCCGTAATGCTATGCATATAAGTGGCTTTGGCATGCTGCTCTTACCAGTATTTTTTTGTACCTCTGTATGTATGCTAAAATTGTAAATAAATAAATAAATAAATAAAGCGCTGATCTCATACGGGTCATTCAGTGAGGTAGTGGTGGAGGCTCGATCCTCCGTCCACTAAGTTTAAGTCATACACGCTACCTAACTGTACTCACCTAGATTTGTGGTTGAAGGAGAGTGAGCGCAGGAGGG
The DNA here is from genome assembly GCF_038502225.1 of Cherax quadricarinatus. Lineage (NCBI taxonomy): Eukaryota > Metazoa > Arthropoda > Malacostraca > Decapoda > Parastacidae > Cherax > Cherax quadricarinatus. The sequence goes on along the minus strand of NW_027196311.1, from coordinate 74,778 downwards.
AAGTATCCTGAGTAGATAGAGTGGGGAGGAAGTTTGAGGTAATCAGTCCCTAAGCCTTGGTGGAAGTTAGTCAGTTGGCCTAAAATAAATGCATGACACTGATAATCTTCCACTAGGTCTTAGGGACTGTTTACCTCACACCACCGCTGCACTTCGTCTAATATCTCCAGGATTATTTATATCTCAATTCGACTGATGAAGCCCGCAACGCAGGCGAAACGTTTCGTTAATAAAAACACCTTGTATACTGTAATATGAGAATTAGTGAAAATCATTATGAGTGACGCGTCGTATGCAATAAAATGTCTGATTTTTCGTGTATTTCCAAGACTCGTCTAGGCGCCGCCTCCAACTGTCTGTGAGTTTACTAAACCTTGCCATACCTGGAGTATACATGGAGAGGATTTCGGGGGGTCAACGCCCCCGAGGCCAAGTCTGAGACTAGGCCTCGTGGCGGGTCGGATCTGATCAACCAGGCTGCTACTGCTGGCCGCACGCAAACCGATACACGAACCACAGTCCTCCTAAGTTAAGTACCCACTAGTGTATACACTATAATTATCCATTTCTGTCAATTAATGTGAAGGTTTGACGACCCATATATCACCCATGTTAAATACTAACAACTAATTGATGTTAAAATTTCTCGTTTCATATATAATCCACCTTGATCTCTGTTCTTGTGCTGCCAAAACTGTAAAAATAACTTCCCTAAACTTTAAATAAGTGAATTTTTAGGTAGAGGAAGTACATGAGGATAGAAAGTTAGTTTAATATGTTTATTATGCACCCCATACCCATCCTGTGTGCGGTAGTCACCCCATACCCATCCTGTGTGTGGTAGTCACCCCATACCCATCCTGTGTGTGGTAGTCACCCCATACCCATCCTGTGTGCGGTAGTCACCCCATACCCATCCTGTGTGCGGTAGTCACCCCATACCCATCCTGTGTGCGGTAGTTACCCCATACCCATCCTGTGTGCGGTAGTCACCCCATACCCATCCTGTGTGCGGTAGTTACCCCATACCCATCCTGTGTGTGGTAGTCACCCCATACCCATCCTGTGGGCGGTAGTCACCCCATACCCATCCTGTGTGCGGTAGTCACCCCATACCCATCCTGTGTGCGGTAGTTACCCCATACCCATCCTGTGTGCGGTAGTCACCCCATACCCATCCTGTGTGCGGTAGTCACCCCATACCCATCCTGTGTGCGGTAGTCACCCCATACCCATCCTGTGGGCGGTAGTCACCCCATACCCATCCTGTGTGCGGTAGTCACCCCATACCCATATACCCATCCTGTGTGCGGTAGTCACCCCATACCCATCCTGTGGGCGGAAGTCACACCATAGCCATCCTGTGTGCGGTAGTCACCCATTACCCATCCTGTGTGCGGTAGTCACCTCATACCCATCCTGTGGGCGGTAGTCACCCCATACCCATCCTGTGTGCGGTAGTCACCCCATACCCATCCTGTGTGCGGTAGTCACCCCATACCCATCCTGTGTGTGGTAGTCACCCCATACCCATCCTGTGTGCGGTAGTCACCCCATACCCATCCTGTGGGCGGTAGTCACCCCATACCCATCCTGTGGGCGGTAGTCACCCCATACCCATCCTATGTGCGGTAGTCACCCAATACCCATCCTGTGGGCGGTAGTCACCCCATACCCATCCTGTGAGCGGTAGTCACCCCATACCCATCCTGTGGGCGGTAGTCACCCCATACCCATCCTGTGGGCGGTAGTCACCCCATACCCATCCTGTGTGCGGTAGTCACCCCATACCCATCCTGTGTGCGGTAGTCACCCCATACCCATCCTGTGTGCGGTAGTCACCCCATACCCATCTTGTGTGCGGTAGTCACCCCATACCCATCCTGTGTGCGGTAGTCACCCCATACCCATCCTGTGTGCGGTAGTCACCCCATACCCATCCTGTGGGCGGTAGTCACCCCATACTCATCCTATGTGCGGTAGTCACCCCATACCCATCCTGTGGACGGTAGTCACCCCATACCCATCCTGTGCGCGGTAGTCACCCCATGCCCATCCTGTGTGCGGTAGTCACCCCATACCCATCTTGTGTGCGGTAGTCACCCCATACCCATCCCGTGTGCGGTAGTCACCCCATACCCATCCTGTGTGCGGTAGTCACACCATACCCATCCTGTGGGCGGTAGTCACCCCATACCCATCCTATGTGCGGTAGTCACCCCATACCCATCCTGTGGGCGGTAGTCATCCCATACCCATCCTGTGGGCGGTAGTCATCCCATACCCATCCTGTGGGCGGTAGTCACCCCATACCCATCCTGTGGGCGGTAGTCACCCCATACCCATCCTGTGGCCGGTAGTCACCCCATACCCATCCTGTGGCCGGTAGTCACCCCATACCCATCCTGCGTGCGGTAGTCACCCCATACCCATCCTGTGTGCGGTAGTCACCCCATACCCATCCTGTGTGCGATAGTCACCCCATACCCATCCTGTGTGCGGTAGTCACCCCATACCCATCCTGTGTGAGGTAGTCACCCCATACCCATCCTGTGGGCGGTAGTCACCCCATACCCATCCTGTGGGCGGTAGTCACCCCATACCCATCCTGTGGGCGGTAGTCACCCCATACCCATCCTGTGGGTGGTAGTCACCCCATACCCATCCTGTGGGCGGTAGTCACCCCATACCCATCCTGTGTGCGGTAGTCATCCCATACCCATCCTGTGTGCGGTAGTCACCCCATACCCATCCTGTGGGCGGTAGTCACCCCATACCCATCCTGTGGGTGGTAGTCACCCCATACCCATCCTGTGGGCGGTAGTCACCCCATACCCATCCTGTGTGCGGTAGTCACACCATACCCATCCTGTGGGCGGTAGTCACCCCATACCCATCCTATGTGCGGTAGTCACACCATACCCATCCTGTGGGCGGTAGTCATCCCATACCCATCCTGTGGGCGGTAGTCATCCCATACCCATCCTGTGGGCGGTAGTCACCCCATACCCATCCTGTGGGCGGTAGTCACCCCATACCCATCCTGTGGCCGGTAGTCACCCCATACCCATCCTGTGGCCGGTAGTCACCCCATACCCATCCTGCGTGCGGTAGTCACCCCATACCCATCCTGTGTGCGGTAGTCACCCCATACCCATCCTGTGTGCGATAGTCACCCCATACCCATCCTGTGTGCGGTAGTCACCCCATACCCATCCTGTGTGAGGTAGTCACCCCATACCCATCCTGTGGGCGGTAGTCACCCCATACCCATCCTGTGGGCGGTAGTCACCCCATACCCATCCTGTGGGCGGTAGTCACCCCATACCCATCCTGTGGGCGGTAGTCACCCCATACCCATCCTGTGGGCGGTAGTCACCCCATAACCATCCTGTGTGCGGTAGTCATCCCATACCCATCCTGTGTGCGGTAGTCACCCCATACCCATCCTGTGGGCGGTAGTCACCCCATACCCATCCTGTGGGTGGTAGTCACCCCATACCCATCCTGTGGGCGGTAGTCACCCCGTACCCATCATGTGGGCGGTAGTCACCCCATACTCATCCTGTGAGTGGTAGTCACCCCACACCTATCCTGAGGGCAGTAGTCACCCGATGCCCATCCTGTGGGTGGTAGTCACCACATACCCATCCTGTGAGCGGTAGTCACCCCATACCCATCCTTTGGACAGTAGTCACCCCATACCCATCCTGTGGGTGGTAGTCACCCCATACCCATCATGTGGGCGGTAGCTACCCCATACCCATCCTGTGTGCGGTAGTCACCCCATACACATCCTGTGCGCGGTAGTCACCCCATACCCATCCTGTGGGCGGTAGTCACCCCATACCCATCCTGTGGGCGGTAGTCACCCCATACCCATCCTGTGTGCGGTAGTCACCCCATACCCATCCTCTGGGCGGTAGTCACCCCATACCCATCCTATGTGCGGTAGTCACCCCATACCCATCCTGTGGGCGGTAGTCACCCCATACCCATCCTGTGGGCGGTAGTCATCCCATACCCATCCTGTGGGCGGTAGTCACCCCATACCCATCCTGTGGGCGGTAGTCACCCCATACCCATCCTGTGGGCGGTAGTCACCCCATACCCATCCTGTGGGCGGTAGTCACCCCATACCCATCCTGCGTGCGGTAGTCACCCCATACCCATCCTGTGTGCGGTAGTCACCCCATACCCATCCTGTGTGCGGTAGTCACCCCATATCCATCCTGTGTGCGGTAGTCACTCCATACCCATCCTGTGTGAGGTAGTCAACCCATACCCATCCTGTGGGCGGTAGTCACCCCATACCCATCCTGTGGGCGGTAGTCACCCCATACCCATCATGTGGGCGGTAGTCACCCCATACCCATCCTGTGGGCGGTAGTCACCCCATACCCATCCTGTGGGCGGTAGTCACCCCATACCCATCCTGTGCGCGGTAGTCACCCCATACCCATCCTGTGGGCGGTAGTCACCCCATACCCATCCTGTGGGCGGTAGTCACCCCATACCCATCCTGTGGGCTGTAGTCACGCCATACCCATCCTGTGGGCGGTAGCCACCACATACCCATCCTGTGGGCGGTAGTCACCCCATACCCATCATGTTGGCGGTAGTCACATGATACCCGTCCTGTGGGCGGTAGTCATCCCATACCCATCCTGTGGGCAGTAGTCTCCCCAAACCCATGCTGTGGGCGGAAGTCACCCCATTCCCATCCCGTGGGCGGTAGTCACCCCATACCCATCCTGTGAGTGGTAGTCACCCCTTACCCATCCTGTAGGCGGTAGTCACACCATACCCATCTTGTGGGCGGTAGTCACCCATACCCATCCTGTGTGCGGTAGTCACCCCATATCCATCCTGTGTGCGGTAGTCACCCCATACCCATCCTGTGTGAGGTAGTCACCCCATACCCATCCTGTGGGCGGTAGTCACCCCATACCCATCCTGTGGGCGGTAGTCACCCCATACCCATCCTGTGGGCGGTAGTCACCCCATACCCATCCTGTGGGCGGTAGTCACCCCATACCCATCCTGTGAGCGGTAGTCACCCCATACCCATCCTGTGGGCGGTAGTCACACCATACCCATCCTGTGGGCGGTAGTCACCCCTTACCCATCCTGTGGGTGGTAGTCACCCCATACCCATCCTATGGGAGGTAGTCACCCCATACCCATCCTGTGTGCGGTAGTCACCCCATACGCATCCTGTGTGCGGTAGTCACACCATACCCATCCTGTGTGCTGTAGTCAATCCATACTCATCCTGTGGGCGGTAGTCATCCCATACCCATCCTGTGTGCGGTAGTCACCCCATACCCATCCTGTGTGCGGTAGTCACCCCATACCCATCCTGTGGGCGGTAGTCACCCCATACCCATCCTTTGGGAGGTAGTCACCCCATACCCATCCTGTTTGCGGTAGTCACCCCATACGCATCCTGTGGGCGGTAGTCACCCCATACCCATCCTGTATGAGGTAGTTAACCCATACCCATCCTGTGGGCGGTAGTCACTCCATACCCATCCTGTGGGCGGTAGTCACCCCATACCCATCCTGTGTGAGGTAGTCACCCCATACCCATCCTGTGGCGGTAGTCACCCCATACCCATCCTGTGGCGGTAGTCACCCCATACCCATCCTGTGGCGGTAGTCACCCCATACCCATCCTGTGGCGGTAGTCACCCCATACCCATCCTGTGGGCGGTAGTCACCCCATACCCATCCTGTGGGCGGTAGTCACCCCATACCCATCCTGTGGGCGGTAGTCACCCCATACCCATCCTGTGGGCGGTAGTCACCCCATACCCATCCTGTGGGCGGTAGTCACCCCATACCCATCCTGTGTGCGGTAGTCACCCCATACCCATCCTGTGGGCGGTAGTTACCCCATACCCATCCTGTGGGCGGTAGTCACCCCATACCCATCCTGTGGGCGGTAGTCACCCCATACCCATCCTGTGTGCTGTAGTCACCCATACCCATCCTGTGGGCGGTAGACACCCCATACCCATCCTGTGGGCGGTAGTCACCCCATACCCATCCTGTGGGCGGTAGTCACCCCATACCCATCCTGTGTGCGCTAGTCACCCCATACCCATCCTTTGTGCGGTAGTCACCCCATACCCATCTTGTGTGCGGTAGTCACCCCATACCCATCCTATGTGCGGTAGTCACCCCATACCCATCCTGTGAACGGTAGTCACCCACACCCATCCTGTGGGCGGTAGTCACCCCATACCCATCCTATGTGCGGTAGTCACCCCATACCCATCCTGTGTGCGGTAGTCACCCCATACCCATCCTGTGGGCGGTAGTCATCCCATACCCATCCTGTGGGCGGTAGTCACCCCATACCCATCCTGTGGGCGGTAGTCACCCCATACCCATCCTGTGTGCGGTAGTCACCCCATACCCATCCTGTGGGCGGTAGTCACCCCATACCCATCCTGTGGGCGGTAGTCACCCCATACCCATCCTGTGTGCGGTAGTCACCCCATTCCCATCCTGTGGGCGGTAGTCACCCCATACCCATCCTGTGGGCGGTAGTCACCCCATACCTATCCTGTGTGCGGTGGTCCCCCAATGCCCATCCTGTGGGCAGCAGTCACCCCATACCCATCCTGTTGGAGGTAGTCATCCGATACCCATCCTGTGGGAGGTAGTCACCCCATGCCAATCCTGTGGGCGGAAGTCACCCCATACACATCTTTTGTTCGGTAGTTACCCCAAACCCATCATGTAAGCAGTAGTCACCCCATACCCATCCTGTGTGCGGTAGTCATCCCATACCCATCCTGTGTGCGGTAGTCACCCCATACCCATCCTGTGTGCGGTAGTCACCCCACACCCATCCTGTGGGCGGTAGTCACCCCATACCCATCCTGTGGGCGGTAGTCACCCCATACCCATCCTGTGTGCGGTAGTCACCCCATACCCATCCTGTGTGAGGTAGTCACCCCATACCCATCCTGTGGGCGGAAGCTATCCCATTCCCGTCCTGTGTGAGGTAGTCACCCCATACCCATCCTGTGTGCGGTAGTCACCCCATACCCATCCTGTGAGCGGTAGTCACCCCATACCCATCCTGTGTGCGGTAGTTACCCCCTACCCATCCTGTGGGCGGTAGTCACCACATACCCATCCTGTGTGCGGTAGTCACCCCATACCCATCCTGTGTGCGGTAGTCACCCCATGCCCATCCTGTGTGCGGTAGTCACCCCATACCCATCCTGTGGGCGGTAGTCACCCCATACTCATCCTGTGTGCGGTAGTCACCCCATACCCATCCTGTGGGCGGTAGTCACCCCATACCCATCCTGTGGGCGGTAGTCACCCCTTACCCATCCTGTGAGCGGTAGTCACCTCATACCCATCCTGTGGGCGGTAGTCACCCCATACCCATCCTCTGTGCGGTAGTCACCCCATACCCCTCCTGTGTGCGGTAGTCACCCCATACCCATCCTGTGGGCGGTAGTCATCCCATACCCATCCTGTGCGCGGTAGTCACCCCATACCCATCCTGTGTGCGGTAGTCACCCCATACCCATCCTGTGTGCGGTAGTCACCTCATACCCATCCTGTGGGCGGTAGTCACCTCATACCCATCCTGTGTGCGGTTGTCACCCCATACCCATCCTGTGTGCGGTAGTCACTCCATACCCATCCTGTGGGCGGTAGTCACCCCATACCCATCCTGTGTGCGGTAGTCACCCTATACCCATCCTGTGTGCGGTAGTCACCCCATACCCATCCTGTGTGCGGTAGTCACCCCATACCCATCCTGTGGGCGGTAGTCACCCCATACCCATCCTGTGTGCGGTAGTCACCCCATACCCATCCTGTGTGCGGTAGTCACCCCATTCCCATCCTGTGGGCGGTAGTCACCCCATACCCATCCTGTGTGCGGTAGTCACCCCATACCCATCCTGTGGGCGGTAGTCACCCCATACCCATCCTGTGGGCGGTAGTCACCTCATACCCATCCTGTGGGCGGTAGTCACCCCATACCCATCCTGTGGGCGGTAGTCACCCCATACCCATCCTGTGGGCGGTAGTCACCCCATACCCATCCTGTGTGAGGTAGTCAACCCATACCCATCCTGTGGGCGGTAGTCACCCCATTCCCATCCTGTGGGCGGTAGTCACCCCATACCCATCCTGTGTGAGGTAGTCACCCCATACCCATTCTGTGTGCGGTAGTCACCCCATACCCATCCTGTGGGCGGGAGTCACCCCATACCCATCCTGTGTGCGGTAGTGACCCCATACCCATCCTGTGGGGGGTCGTCACCCCACACCCATCCTGTGTGCGGTAGTCACCCCATTCCCATCCTGTGTGCGGTAGTCACCCCATACCCATCCTGTGTGCGGTAGTCACCCCATACCCATCCTGTGGGCGGTAGTCACCCCATACCCATCCTGTGTGTGGTAGTCACCCCATACCCATCCTGTGTGCGGTAGTCACCCCATACCCATCCTGTGTGCGGTAGTCACCCCATGCCCATCCTGTGGGCTGTAGTCATCCCATACCCATCCTGTGGGCGGTAGTCACCTCATACCCATCCTGTGGGCGGTAGTCACCCCATAACCATCCTGTGTGCTGTAGTCACCCATACCCATCCTGTGGGCGGTAGTCACCCCATACCCATCCTGTGAGCGGTAGTCACCCCATACCCATCCTGTGGGCGGTAGTCACCCCATACCCATCCTGTGTGCGGTAGTCACCCCATACCCATCCTGTGTGCGGTAGTCACCCCATACCCATCCTGTGTGCGGTAGTCACCCCATACCCATCTTGTGTGCGGTAGTCACCCCATACCCATCCTGTGTGCGGTAGTCACCCCATACCCATCCTGTGAGCGGTAGTCACCCCACACCCATCCTGTGGGCGGTAGTCACCCCATACCCATCCTATGTGCGGTAGTCACCCCATTCCCATCCTGTGTGCAGTAGTCACCCCATACCCATCCTGTGGGCGGTAGTCACCCCATACCCATCCTGTGGGCGGTAGTCACCCCATACCCATCATGTGGGCGGTAGTCACCCCATACCCATCCTGTGGGCGGTAGTCACCCCATACCCATCCTGTGAGCGGTAGTCACCCCATACCCGTCCTGTGTGCGGTAGTCACACCATACCCATCCTGTGGGCGGTAGTCACCCCATATCCATCCTGTGTGCGGTAGTCACCCCATACCCATCCTGTGTGAGGTAGTCACCCCATACCCATCCTGTGTGCGGTAGTCACCCCATACGCATCCTGTGTGCGGTAGTCACCCCATACCCATCCTGTGTGCTGTAGTCAATCCATACTCATCCTGTGGGCGGTAGTCATCCCATACCCATCCTGTGTGCGGTAGTCACCCCATACCCATCCTGTGTGCGGTAGTCACCCCATACCCATCCTGTGGGCGGTAGTCACCCCATACCCATCCTTTGGGAGGTAGTCACCCCATACCCATCCTGTTTGCGGTAGTCACCCCATACGCATCCTGTGGGCGGTAGTCACCCCATACCCATCCTGTATGAGGTAGTTAACCCATACCCATCCTGTGGGCGGTAGTCACTCCATACCCATCCTGTGGGCGGTAGTCACCCCATACCCATCCTGTGTGAGGTAGTCACCCCATACCCATCCTGTGTGCGGTAGTCACTCCATACCCATCCTGTGGGCGGTAGTCACCCCATACCCATCCTGTGTGCGGTAGTCACCCCATACCCATCCTGTGTGCGGTAGTTACCCCATACCCATCCTGTGGGGGGTAGTCACCCCATACCCATCCTGTGTGCGGTAGTCACCAAATACCCATCCTGTGTGCGGTAGTCACCCCATACCCATCCTGTGGGCGGTAGTCACCCCATACCCATCCTGTGGGCGGTAGTCACCCCATACCCATCCTGTGTGCGGTAGTCACCCCATACCCATCCTGTGGGCGGTAGTCACCCCATACCCATCCTGTGGGCGGTAGTCACCCCATACCCATCCTGTGGGCGGTAGTCACCCCATAACCATCCTGTGTGCTGTAGTCACCCATACCCATCCTGTGGGCGGTAGTCACCCCATACCCATCCTGTGAGCGGTAGTCACCCCATACTCATCCTGTGGGCGGTAGTCACCCCATACCCATCCTGTGTGCGCTAGTCACCCCATACCCATCCTTTGTGCGGTAGTCACCCCATACCCATCTTGTGTGCGGTAGTCACCCCATACCCATCCTGTGTGCGGTAGTCACCCCATACCCATCCTGTGAACGGTAGTCACCCACACCCATCCTGTGGGCGGTAGTCACCCCATACCCATCCTATGTGCGGTAGTCACCCCATACCCATCCTGTGTGCGGTAGTCACCCCATACCCATCCTGTGGGCGGTAGTCATCCCATACCCATCCTGTGGGCGGTAGTCACCCCATACCCATCCTGTGGGCGGTAGTCACCCCATACCCATCCTGTGTGCGGTAGTCACCCCATACCCATCCTGTGGGCGGTAGTCACCCCATACCCATCCTGTGGGCGGTAGTCACCCCATTCCCGTCCTGTGTGCGGTAGTCACCCCATACCCATCCTGTGGGCGGTAGTCACCCCATACCCATCCTGTGTGCGGTAGTCACCCCATACCCATCCCGTGTGCGGTAGTCACCCCATACCCATCCCGTGTGCGGTAGTCACCCCATACCCATCCTGTGTGCGGTAGTCACCCCATACCCATCCTGTGGGCGGTAGTCACCCCATACCCATCCTGTGGGCAGAAGTCACCCCATACCCATCCTGTGTGCGGTAGTCACCCCATACCCATCCTGTGTGCGGTAGTCACCCCATACTCATCCTGTGGGCGGTAGTCATCCCATACCCATCCTGTGTGCGGTAGTCACCCCATACCCATCCTGTGTGCGGTAGTCACCCCATACCCATCCTGTGTGCGGTAGTTACCCCATACCCATCCTGTGGGGGGTAGTCACCCCATACCCATCCTGTGTGCGGTAGTCACCCCATACCCATCCTGTGTGCGGTAGTCACCCCATACCCATCCTGTGGGCGGTAGTCACCCCATACCCATCCTGTGGGCGGTAGTCACCCCATACCCATCCTGTGTGCGGTAGTCACCCCATACCCATCCTGTGGGCGGTAGTCACCCCATACCCATCCTGTGGGCGGTAGTCACCCCATACCCATCCTGTGGGCGGTAGTCACCCCATAACCATCCTGTGTGCTGTAGTCACCCATACCCATCCTGTGGGCGGTAGTCACTCCATACCCATCCTGTGAGCGGTAGTCACCCCATACCCATCCTGTGGGCGGTAGTCACCCCATACCCATCCTGTGTGCGCTAGTCACCCCATACCCATCCTTTGTGCGGTAGTCACCCCATACCCATCTTGTGTGCGGTAGTCACCCCATACCCATCCTGTGTGCGGTAGTCACCCCATACCCATCCTGTGAACGGTAGTCACCCACACCCATCCTGTGGGCGGTAGTCACCCCATACCCATCCTATGTGCGGTAGTCACCCCATACCCATCCTGTGTGCGGTAGTCACCCCATACCCATCCTGTGGGCGGTAGTCATCCCATACCCATCCTGTGGGCGGTAGTCACCCCATACCCATCCTGTGGGCGGTAGTCACCCCATACCCATCCTGTGTGCGGTAGTCACCCCATACCCATCCTGTGGGCGGTAGTCACCCCATACCCATCCTGTGGGCGGTAGTCACCCCATTCCCGTCCTGTGTGCGGTAGTCACCCCATACCCATCCTGTGGGCGGTAGTCACCCCATACCCATCCTGTGTGCGGTAGTCACCCCATACCCATCCCGTGTGCGGTAGTCACCCCATACCCATCCCGTGTGCGGTAGTCACCCCATACCCATCCTGTGTGCGGTAGTCACCCCATACCCATCCTGTGGGCGGTAGTCACCCCATACCCATCCTGTGGGCGGAAGTCACCCCATACCCATCCTATGTGCGGTAGTCACCCCATACCCATCCTGTGTGCGGTAGTCACCCCATACTCATCCTGTGGGCGGTAGTCATCCCATACCCATCCTGTGTGCGGTAGTCACCCCATACCCATCCTGTGTGCGGTAGTCACCCCACACCCATCCTGTGGGCGGTAGTCACCCCATACCCATCCTGTGGGCGGTAGTCACCCCATACCCATCCTGTGTGCGGTAGTCACCCCATACCCATCCTGTGTGAGGTAGTCACCCCATACCCATCCTGTGGGCGGTATTCATCCCATACCCATCCTGTGGGCGGTAGTCACCCCATACCCATCCTGTGGGCGGTAGTCACCCCATACCCATCCTGTGTGCGGTAGTCACCCCATACCCATCCTGTGGGCGGTAGTCACCCCATACCCATCCTGTGGGCGGTAGTCACCCCATTCCCGTCCTGTGTGCGGTAGTCACCCCATACCCATCCTGTGGGCGGTAGTCACCCCATACCCATCCTGTGTGCGGTAGTCACCCCATACCCATCCCGTGTGCGGTAGTCACCCCATACCCATCCCGTGTGCGGTAGTCACCCCATACCCATCCTGTGTGCGGTAGTCACCCCATACCCATCCTGTGGGCGGTAGTCACCCCATACCCATCCTGTGGGCGGAAGTCACCCCATACCCATCCTACGTGCGGTAGTCACCCCATACCCATCCTGTGTGCGGTAGTCACCCCATACTCATCCTGTGGGCGGTAGTCATCCCATACCCATCCTGTGTGCGGTAGTCACCCCATACCCATCCTGTGTGCGGTAGTCACCCCACACCCATCCTGTGGGCGGTAGTCACCCCATACCCATCCTGTGGGCGGTAGTCACCCCATACCCATCCTGTGTGCGGTAGTCACCCCATACCCATCCTGTGGGCGGTAGTCACCCCATACACATCCTGTGGGCGGTAGTCATCCCATACCCGTCCTGTGTGAGGTAGTCACCCCATACCCATCCTGTGTGCGGTAGTCACCCCATACCCATCCTGTGAGCGGTAGTCACCCCATACCCATCCTGTGTGCGGTAGTTACCCCATACCCATCCTGTGGGTGGTAGTCACCCCATACCCATCCTGTGTGCGGTAGTCACCCCATACCCATCCTGTGTGCGGTAGTCACCCCATGCCCATCCTGTGTGCGGTAGTCACCCCATACCCATCCTGTGGGCGGTAGTCACCCCATACTCATCCTGTGTGCGGTAGTCACCCCATACCCATCATGTGGGCGGTAGTCACCCCATACCCATCCTGTGGGCGGTAGTCATCCCATACCCATCCTGTGGGCGGTAGTCACCCCATACCCATCCTGTGGGCGGTAGTCACCCCATACCCATCCTGTGTGCGGTAGTCACCCCATACCCATCCTGTGGGCGGTAGTCACCCCATACCCATCCTGTGGGCCGTAGTCACCCCATTCCCGTCCTGTGTGCGGTAGTCACCCCAGACCCATCCTGTGGGCGGTAGTCACCCCATACCCATCCTGTGTGCGGTAGTCACCCCATACCCATCCCGTGTGCGGTAGTCACCCCATACCAATCCCGTGTGCGGTAGTCACCCCATACCCATCCTGTGTGCGGTAGTCACCCCATACCCATCCTGTGGGCGGTAGTCACCCCATACCCATCCTGTGGGCGGAAGTCACCCCATACCCATCCTATGTGCGGTAGTCACCCCATACCCATCCTGTGTGCGGTAGTCACCCCATACTCATCCTGTGGGCGGTAGTCATCCCATACCCATCCTGTGTGCGGTAGTCACCCCATACCCATCCTGTGTGCGGTAGTCACCCCACACCCATCCTGTGGGCGGTAGTCACCCCATACCCATCCTGTGGGCGGTAGTCACCCCATACCCATCCTGTGTGCGGTAGTCACCCCATACCCATCCTGTGTGAGGTAGTCACCCCATACCCATCCTGTGGGCGGTAGTCATCCCATACCCGTCCTGTGTGAGGTAGTCACCCCATACCCATCCTGTGTGCGGTAGTCACCCCATACCCATCCTGTGAGCGGTAGTCACCCCATACCCATCCTGTGTGCGGTAGTTACCCCATACCCATCCTGTGGGCGGTAGTCACCACATACCCATCCTGTGTGCGGTAGTCACCCCATACCCATCCTGTGTGCGGTAGTCACCCCATGCCCATCCTGTGTGCGGTAGTCACCCCATACCCATCCTGTGGGCGGTAGTCACCCCATACTCATCCTGTGTGCGGTAGTCACCCCATACCCATCCTGTGGGCGGTAGTCACCCCATACCCATCCTGTGGGCGGTAGTCACCCCATACCCATCCTGTGAGCGGTAGTCACCTCATACCCATCCTGTGGGCGGTAGTCACCCCATACCCATCCTATGTGCGGTAGTCACCCCATACCCATCCTGTGTGCGGGAGTCACCCCATACCCATCCTGTGGGCGGTAGTCATCCCATACCCATCCTGTGGGCGGTAGTCACCCCATACCCATCCTGTGTGCGGTAGTCACCCCATACCCATCCTGTGTGCGGTAGTCACCTCATACCCATCCTGTGGGCGGTAGTCACCTCATACCCATCCTGTGTGCGGTTGTCACCCCATACCCATCCTGTGTGCGGTAGTCACTCCATACCCATCCTGTGGGCGGTAGTCACCCCATACCCATCCTGTGTGCGGTAGTCACCCTATACCCATCCTGTGTGCGGTAGTCACCCCATACCCATCCTGTGTGCGGTAGTCACCCCATACCCATCCTGTGGCCGGTAGTCACCCCATACCCATCCTGTGTGCGGTAGTCACCCCATACCCATCCTGTGTGCGGTAGTCACCCCATTCCCATCCTGTGGGCGGTAGTCACCCCATACCCATCCTGTGTGCGGTAGTCACCCCATACCCATCCTGTGGGCGGTAGTCACCCCATACCCATCCTGTGGGCGGTAGTCACCTCATACCCATCCTGTGGAAGGTAGTCACCCCATACCCATCCTGTGGGCGGTAGTCACTCCATACCCATCCTGTGGGCGGTAGTCACCCCATACCCATCCTGTGTGAGGTAGTCAACCCATACCCATCCTGTGGGCGGTAGTCACCCCATTCCCATCCTGTGGGCGGTAGTCACCCCATACCCATCCTGTGTGAGGTAGTCACCCCATACCCATTCTGTGTGCGGTAGTCACCCCATACCCATCCTGTGGGCGGTAGTCACCCCATACCCATCCTGTGTGCGGTAGTTACCCCATACCCATCCTGTGGGCGGTAGTCACCCCACACCCATCCTGTGTGCGGTAGTCACCCCATTCCCATCCTGTGTGCGGTAGTCACCCCATACCCATCCTGTGTGCGGTAGTCACCCCATACCCATCCTGTGGGCGGTAGTCACCCCATACCCATCCTGTGTGTGGTAGTCACCCCATACCCATCCTGTGTGCGGTAGTCACCCTATACCCATCCTGTGTGCGGTAGTCACCCCATGCCCATCCTGTGGGCGGTAGTCATCCCATACCCATCCTGTGGGCGGTAGTCACCTCATACCCATCCTGTGGGCGGTAGTCACCCCATAACCATCCTGTGTGCTGTAGTCACCCATACCCATCCTGTGGGCGGTAGTCACCCCATACCCATCCTGTGAGCGGTAGTCACCCCATACCCATCCTGTGGGCGGTAGTCACCCCATACCCATCCTGTGTGCGGTAGTCACCCCATACCCATCCTGTGTGCGGTAGTCACCCCATACCCATCCTGTGTGCGGTAGTCACCCCATACCCATCCTGTGTGCGGTAGTCACCCCATACCCATCCTGTGTGCGGTAGTCACCCCATACCCATCCTGTGAGCGGTAGTCACCCCACACCCATCCTGTGGGCGGTAGTCACCCCATACCCATCCTATGTGCGGGAGTCACCCCATTCCCATCCTGTGTGCAGTAGTCACCCCATACCCATCCTGTGGGCGGTAGTCATCCCATACCCATCCTGTGGGCGGTAGTTACCCCATACCCATCCTGTTTGCGGTAGTCACCCCATACCCATCCTGTTTGCGGTAGTCACCCCATACCCATCCTGTGGGCGGTAGTCACCCCATACCCATCCTGTGTGCGGTAGTCACCCCATACCCATCCTGTGGGCGGTAGTCACCCCATACCTATCCTGTGGGCGGTAGTCACCCCATACCCATCCTGTGGGCGGTAGTCACCCCATACCCATCCTGTG
The DNA here is from genome assembly GCF_038502225.1 of Cherax quadricarinatus. NCBI lineage: Eukaryota > Metazoa > Arthropoda > Malacostraca > Decapoda > Parastacidae > Cherax > Cherax quadricarinatus. Next base: position 58,606 of record NW_027196311.1, on the reverse strand, counting down.
TGCGGTAGTCACCCCTTACCATTCTTGTGGGCGGTAGTCACCCCATACCCATCCTGTGTGCGGTAGTCACCCCATACCCATCCCGTGTGCGGTAGTCACCCCATACCCATCCTGTATGCGGTAGTCACCCCATACCCATCCTGTGTGCGGTAGTCACCCCATACCCATCCTGTGGGCGGTAGTCACCCCATACCTATCCTGTGGGCTGAAGTCACCCCATACCCATCCTATGTGCGGTAGTCACCCCATACCCATCCTTTGTGCGGTAGTCACCCCATACCCATCCTGTGTGCGGTAGTCACCCCATACTCATCCTGTGGGCGGTAGTCATCCCATACCCATCCTGTGTGCGGTAGTCACCCCATACCCATCCTGTGTGCGGTAGTCACCCCATACCCATCCTGTGGGCGGTAGTCATCCCATACCCATCCTGTGGGCGGTAGTCACCCCATACCCATTCTATGTGCGGTAGTCACCCCATACCCATCCTGTGGGCGGTAGTCACCCCATACCCATCCTGTGTGAGGTAGTCACCCCATACCCATCCTGTGGGCGGTAGTCACCCCATACCCATCCTGTGGGCGGTAGACATCCCATACCCGTCCTGTGTGAGGTAGTCACCCCATACCCATCCTGTGTGCGGTAGTCACCCCATACCCATCCTGTGGGCGGTAGTCACCCCATACCCATCCTGTGTGCGGTAGTTACCCCATACCCATCCTGTGGGCGGTAGTCACCCCATACCCATCCTGTGTGCGGTAGTCACCCCATACCCATCCTGTGGGCGGTAGTCACTTCATGCCAATCCTGTGTGCGGTAATCACCCCATACCCATCCTGTGGGCGGTAGTCACCCCATACCCATCCTGTGTGCGGTAGTCACCGCATACCCATCCTGTGGGCGGTAGTCACCCCATACCCATCCTGTGGGCGGTAGTCACCCCATACCCATCCTGTGAGCGGTAGTCACCTCATACCCATCCTGTGGGCGGTAGTCACCCCATACCCATCCTATGTGCGGTAGTCACCCCATACCCATCCTGTGTGCGGTAGTCACCCCATACCCATCCTGTGGGCGGTAGTCATCCCATACCCATCCTGTGGGCGGTAGTCACCCCATACCCATCCTGTGTGCGGTAGTCACCCCATACCCATCCTGTGTGCGGTAGTCACCCCATACCCATCCTGTGGGCGGTAGTCACCCCATACCCATCCTGTGTGCGGTAGTCACCCCATACCCATCCTGTGTGCGGTAGTCACCCCATACCCATCCTGTGGGCGGTAGTCACCCCATACCCATCCTGTGGGCGGTAGCCACCCCATACCCATCCTGTGGGCGGTAGTCACCCCATACCCATCCTGTGTGAGGTAGTCACCTTATACCCATCCTGTGGGCGGTAGTCACCCCATACCCATCCTATGTGCGGTAGTCACCCCATACCCATCCCGTGTGCGGTAGTCACCCCATACGCATCCTGTGTGCGGTTGTCACCCCATACTCATCCTGTGGGCGGTAGTAACCCATACCCATCCTGTGGCGGTAGTCACCCCATACCCATCCCGTCTGCGGTAGTCACCCCATACCCATCCTGTGGGCGGTAGTGACACCATACCCATTCTGTGGGCGGTAGTCACACCATACCCATTCTTTGGGCGGTAGTCACCCAGTACCCATCGTGTGGGCGGTAGTCACACCATACCCGTCCTGTGGGCGGTAGTCACACCATACCCATCCTGTGGGCGGTAGTCACACCATACCCATCCTGTGGGCGGTAGTCACACCATACCCATCCTGTGGGCGGTAGTTAAAATATTACAGGGGTACGTAATGGGTCCAGGGACTATACCCGAAAGTTCTGATAGCTGAACAAGTAGAAAGAAGATTCAATGGTTTCAAGAAGAACGCAAGAATTTGTCCGGAAAAAGATGGTGGAGAGCAAGAGCGACAATGATGGGTCCTCCGGCAGCTACCGAGCCCTGATGGCAAGAATGAGCTGAAAGATGAAGGAGGTTCAGGCGACTGTTGTGGAGACCACGGATTCCTTCTCTGTGCTTCAGATATGTGTGGGTCGGCCATCATAAACATCCTATCAACGAACACCGCTTAAAGGGAATGTTTCCCGACCATCGAGAAAATCGACGAACACAGCGAGTGAAGGAAAGGCTATTGTTCTTGTAAAGTAAAAGGACACAAGTGCAACTAATGTGACATTTTTATTGTGGCAACGTTTCCACAACGTTGCCACAACAAAAATGTCACATTAGTTGCACTTGTGTCCTTTTACTTTACATATTGTCGGCAATTCTACCAACTTTATTCCGCCATTGTTCTTGTTGGGCTTTTTGTTTATAAGATAAGAGTAGGAGGCAGAGAGTTTCCTTTGCTTGGGTTTGGATGCACGATATTGTTAGCTGTCTTGATAGCATTATCAAAAGTAATGGGTCCAACGTTATTATCTTCCTTATTATTGGAGGCAATGTTATTGACAAGCATAGAAATGAGGAACTGATTAACAGGTATAAGATAGGAATAGACTTAATTAGGAATAAGGGAGGGATCCCTACATGATGTGGTATTTTTACCAGGGGAGAATGTTGGAAATAATTGGTTATCCACAAAAATTCGTGTAAATTATTGGCTGGGTATTGTAAGGATATTGCAGTATTATTTATTGACAACTGGGACCTCGTCCATGACATGGAAGAGGATGGGATTTAATTATCCGCTTTCATACATCAAGCCAGGCCTTATTAAAAACTTCGTCAAAGTTTTGTACAAAGAAGGTACAGAGTTTACATACCTGAAGGAGAGGTTTCTTAAAGTTAGTGATGCCAGACTGATGGAAGCTATCTTCATCTGGACTCAAATGCAAACGTTACTAAATGATTCTCATTGTGAGGAAAGTCTTCAAGACGCCAGCACAGGTTTCCTGGGCAACCATCACAGTGATGATTCCAAAATACTGCAAAAGAACTATTGATAGTATATCATCTACTGGGATGTGGGATGTTTCTCAAGATCCATTTTCTCCCTTCTCACCTTGACTTTCTCCCCCGTCCCCGCCCCCGCCCCCCCAAACATCGGCGGTGACGTTAGTGATAAACATTGTGAACGATCCAACAAGACCCAGCCATCATGGAGAAGAAATACCAGGAAAACCTGACGATCAGTTTGACAACTGATAGTTGACTACTGCTGGACACTGGTGCTGGAGAAACATGGACACTGGTGCGGGAGAATCATGGCCACTGGTGCTGGAGAAACATGGACACTGGTGCGGGAGAATCATGGACACTGGTGCTGGAGAAACATGGACACTGGTGTTGGAGAATCATGGACACTGGTGCTGGAGAAACATGGACACTGGTGCTGGAGAAACATGGACACTGGTGCGGGAGAAACATGGGCACTGGTGCTGGAGAAACATGGACACTGGTGCTGGAGAAACATGGACACTGGTGCAGGAGAAACATGGACACTGGTGCTGGAGAAACATGGACACTGGTGCAGGAGAAACATGGACACTGGTGCTGGAGAAACATGGACACTGGTGCTGGAGAAACATGGACACTGGTGCTGGAGAAACATGGACACTGGTGCTGGAGAAACATGGACACTGGTGCTGGAGAAACATGGACACTGGTGCAGGAGAAACATGGACACTGGTGCTGGAGAAACATGGACACTGGTGCTGGAGAAACATGGACACTGGTGCGGGAGAATCATGGACACTGGTGCTGGAGAAACATGGACACTGGTGCTGGAGAAACATGGACACTGGTGCGGGAGAAACATGGACACTGGTGCTGGAGAAACATGGACACTGGTGCTGGAGAAACATGGACACTGGTGCTGGAGAAACATGGACACTGGTGCTGGAGAAACATGGACACTGGTGCTGGAGAAACATGGACACTGGTGCTGGAGAAACATGGACACTGGTGCGGGAGAAACATGGACACTGGTGCGGGAGAAACATGGACACTGGTGCTGGAGAAACATGGACACTGGTGCGGGAGAATCATGGACACTGGTGCTGGAGAAACATGGACACTGGTGCGGGAGAAACATGGACACTGGAGCAGGAGAAACATGGACACTGGTGCGGGAGAAACATGGACACTGGAGCAGGAGAAACATGGACACTGGTACAGGAGAAACATGGACACTGGTGCTGGAGAAACATGGACACTGGTGCGGGAGAATCATGGACACTGGTGCTGGAGAAACATGGACACTGGAGCAGGAGAAACATGGACACTGGTGCGGGAGAAACATGGACACTGGAGCAGGAGAAACATGGACACTGGTACAGGAGAAACATGGACACTGGTGCTGGAGAAACATGGACACTGGTGCGGGAGAATCATGGACACTGGTGCTGGAGAAACATGGACACTGGTGCGGGAGAAACATGGACACTGGAGCAGGAGAAACATGGACACTGGTGCGGGAGAAACATGGACACTGGAGCAGGAGAAACATGGACACTGGTACAGGAGAAACATGGACACTGGTGCTGGAGAAACATGGACACTGGTGCGGGAGAATCATGGACACTGGTGCTGGAGAAACATGGACACTGGAGCAGGAGAAACATGGACACTGGTGCGGGAGAAACATGGACACTGGAGCAGGAGAAACATGGACACTGGTACAGGAGAAACATGGACACTGGTGCTGGAGAAACATGGACACTGGTGCGGGAGAATCATGGACACTGGTGCTGGAGAAACATGGACACTGGTGCGGGAGAAACATGGACACTGGTGCAGGAGAAACATGGACACTGGTGCGGGAGAAACATGGACACTGGTGCGGGAGAAACATGGACACTGGTGCTGGAGAAACATGGACACTGGTGCGGGAGAAACATGGACACTGGTGCTGGAGAAACATGGACACTGGTGCGGGAGAAACATGGACACTGGTGCGGGAGAAACATGGACACTGGTGCTGGAGAAACATGGACACTGGTGCTGGAGAAACATGGACACTGGTGTGGGAGAAACATGGACACTGGTGCGGGAGAAACATGGACACTGGTGCGGGAGAAACATGGACACTGGTGCTGGAGAAACATGGACACTGGTGCGGGAGAATCATGGACACTGGTGCGGGAGAAACATGGACACTGGTGCGGGAGAAACATGGACACTTCTGCGGGAGAAACATGGACACTGGTGCTGGAGAAACATGGACACTGGTGCTGGAGAAACATGGACACTGGTGCGGGAGAAACATGGACACTGGTGCGGGAGAAACATGGACACTGGTGCGGGAGAAACATGGACACTGGTGCTGGAGAAACATGGACACTGGTGCGGGAGAAACATGGACACTGGTGCGGGAGAAACATGGACACTGGTGCTGGAGAAACATGGACACTGGTGTGGGAGAAACATGGACACTGGTGCGGGAGAAACATGGACACTGGTGCTGGAGAAACATGGACACTGGTGCTGGAGAAACATGGACACTGGTGCTGGAGAAACATGGACACTGGTGCTGGAGAATCATGGACACTGGTGCTGGAGAAACATGGACACTGGTGCTGGAGAAACATGGACACTGGTGCTGGAGAAACATGGACACTGGTGCTGGAGAAACATGGACACTGGTGCTGGAGAAACATGGACACTGGTGCGGGAGAATCATGGACACTGGTGCGGGAGAAACATGGACACTGGTGCTGGAGAAACATGGACACTGGTGCTGGAGAAACATGGACACTGGTGCTGGAGAAACATGGACACTGGTGCTGGAGAATCATGGACACTGGTGCTGGAGAAACATGGACACTGGTGCTGGAGAAACATGGACACTGGTGCTGGAGAAACATGGACACTGGTGCTGGAGAATCATGGACACTGGTGCTGGAGAAACATGGACACTGGTGCTGGAGAAACATGGACACTGGTGCTGGAGAATCATGGACACTGGTGCTGGAGAAACATGGACACTTTTGCGGGAGAAACATGGACACTGGTGCTGGAGAAACATGGACACTGGTGCGGGAGAAAGATGGACACTGGTGCGGGAGAAACATGGACACTGGTGCGGGAGAAACATGGACACTGGTGCTGGAGAAACATGGACACTGGTGCGGGAGAAACATGGACACTGGTGCTGGAGAAACATGGACACTGGTGCGGGAGAATCATGGACACTGGTGCTGGAGAAACATGGACACTGGTGCGGGAGAATCATGGACACTTGTGCGGGAGAATCATGGACACTGGTGCGGGAGAAACATGGACACTGGTGCGGGAGAAACATGGACACTGGTGCTGGAGAAACATGGACACTGGTGCGGGAGAATCATGGACACTGGTGCTGGAGAAACATGGACACTGGTGCTGGAGAAACATGGACACTGGTGCGGGAGAATCATGGACACTGGTGCTGGAGAAACATGGACACTGGTGCTGGAGAAACATGGACACTGGTGCTGGAGAAACATGGACGCTGGTGCTGGAGAAACATGGACACTGGTGCGGGAGAATCATGGACACTGGTGCTGGAGAAACATGGACACTGGTGCTGGAGAAACATGGACACTGGTGCTGGAGAAACATGGACACTGGTGCGGGAGAAACATGGACACTGGTGCTGGAGAAACATGGACACTGGTGCTGGAGAAACATGGACACTGGTGCGGGAGAATCATGGACACTGGTGCGGGAGAAACATGGACACTGGTGCGGGAGAAACATGGACACTGGTGCGGGAGAAACATGGACACTGGTGCTGGAGAAACATGGACACTGGTGCTGGAGAAACATGGACACTGGTGCTGGAGAAACATGGACACTGGTGCGGGAGAAACATGGACACTGGTGCGGGAGAAACATGGACACTGGAGCAGGAGAATCATGGACACTCGTTCAGGAGAAACATGGACACTGGTGCGGGAGAAACATGGACACTGGTGCTGGAGAAACATGGACACTGGTGCTGGAGAAACATGGACACTGGTGCAGGAGAAACATGGACACTGGTGCTGGAGAAACATGGACACTGGTGCTGGAGAAACATGGACACTGGTGCTGGAGAAACATGGACACTGGTGCGGGAGAAACATGGACACTGGTGCGGGAGAAACATGGACACTGGTGCTGGAGAAACATGGACACTGGTGCGGGAGAAACATGGACACTGGTGCGGGAGAAACATGGACACTGGTGCTGGAGAAACATGGACCCTGGTGCTGAAGAAACATGGACACTGGTGCGGGAGAAACATGGACACTGGTGCTGGAGAAACATGGACACTGGTGCGGGAGAAACATGGACACTGGTGCGGGAGAAACATGGACACTGGTGCGGGAGAAACATGGACACTGGTACAGGAGAAACATGGACACTGGTGCGGGAGAAACATGGACACTGGTGCGGGAGAAACATGGACACTGGTGCGGGAGAAACATGGACACTGGTGCTGGAGAAACATGGACACTGGTGCAGGAGAAACATGGACACTGGTGCTGGAGAAACATGGACACTGGTGCTGGAGAAACATGGACACTGGTGCTGGAGAAACATGGACACTGGTGCTGGAGAAACATGGACACTGGTGCATGAGAAACATGGACACTGGTGCTGGAGAAACATGGACACTGGTGCGGGAGAAACATGGACACTGGTGCGGGAGAAACATGGACACTGGTGCGGGAGAAACATGGACACTGGTGCGGGAGAAACATGGACACTGGTGCTGGAGAAACATGGACACTGGTGCTGGAGAAACATGGATACTGGTGCTGGAGAAACATGGACACTGGTGCTGGAGAAACATGGACACTGGTGCTGGAGAAACATGGACACTGGTGCTGGAGAAACATGGACACTGGTGCTGGAGAAACATGGACACTGGTGCTGGAGAAACATGGACACTGGTGCTGGAGAAACATGGGCACTGGTGCTGGAGAAACATGGACACTGGTGCTGGAGAAACATGGACACTGGTGCTGGAGAAACATGGACACTGGTGCGGGAGAATCATGACACTGGTGCTGGAGAAACATGGACACTGGTGCGGGAGAAACATGGACACTGGTGCAGGAGAAACATGGACACTGGTGCTGGAGAAACATGGACACTGGTGCTGGAGAAACATGGACACTGGTGCTGGAGAAACATGGACACTGGTGCGGGAGAATCATGGACACTGGTGCTGGAGAAACATGGACACTGGTGCGGGAGAAACATGGACACTGGTGCGGGAGAAACATGGACACTGGTGCTGGTGAAACATGGACACTGGTGCTGGATAAACATGGACACTGGTGCGGGAGAAACATGGACACTGGTGCGGGAGAAACATGGACACTGGTGCGGGAGAATCATGGACACTGGTGCGGGAGAAACATGGACACTGGTGCTGGAGAAACATGGACACTGGTGCTGGAGAAACATGGACACTGGTGCTGGAGAAACATGGACACTGGTGCTGGAGAAACATGGACACTGGTGCGGGAGAATCATGGACACTGGTGCTGGAGAAACATGGGCACTGGTACAGGAGAAACATGGACACTGGTACAGGAGAAACATGGACACTGGTGCGGGAGAAACACGGACACTGGAGCAGGAGAAACATGGATACTGGTGCAGGAGAAACATGGACACTGGAGCAGGAGAAACATGGACACTGGTGCAGGAGAAACACGGACACTGGAGCAGGAGAAACATGGACACTGGAGCAGGAGAAACATGGACACTGGTGCAGGAGAAACACGGACACTGGAGCAGGAGAAACATGGATACTGGTGCAGGAGAAACACGGACACTGGAGCAGGAGAAACATGGACACTGGTACAGGAGAAACATGGACACTGGAGCAGGAGAAACACGGACACTGGTGCGGGAGAAACATGGACACTGGTGCGGGAGAAACATGGACACTGGTGCTGGAGAAACATGGACACTGGTGCAGGAGAAACATGGACACTGGTGCTGGAGAAACATGGACACTGGTGCTGGAGAAACATGGACACTGGTGCTGGAGAAACATGGACACTGGTGCTGGAGAAACATGGACACTGGTGCTGGAGAAACATGGACACTGGTGCTGGAGAAACATGGACACTGGTGCTGGAGAAACATGGGCACTGGTGCTGGAGAAACATGGACACTGGTGCTGGAGAAACATGGACACTGGTGCTGGAGAAACATGGACACTGGTGCGGGAGAATCATGGACACTGGTGCTGGAGAAACATGGACACTGGTGCGGGAGAAACATGGACACTGGTGCGGGAGAAACATGGACACTGGTGCTGGAGAAACATGGACACTGGTGCTGGAGAAACATGGACACTGGTGCTGGAGAAACATGGACACTGGTGCTGGAGAAACATGGACACTGGTGCTGGAGAAACATGGACACTGGTGCGGGAGAAACATGGACACTGGTGCGGGAGAAACATGGACACTGGTGCGGGAGAATCATGGACACTGGTGCGGGAGAAACATGGACACTGGTGCTGGAGAAACATGGACACTGGTGCTGGAGAAACATGGACACTGGTGCTGGAGAAACATGGACACTGGTGCTGGAGAAACATGGACACTGGTGCGGGAGAATCATGGACACTGGTGCTGGAGAAACATGGGCACTGGTACAGGAGAAACATGGACACTGGTACAGGAGAAACATGGACACTGGTGCGGGAGAAACACGGACACTGGAGCAGGAGAAACATGGATACTGGTGCAGGAGAAACACGGACACTGGAGCAGGAGAAACATGGACACTGGAGCAGGAGAAACATGGACACTGGTGCAGGAGAAACACGGACACTGGAGCAGGAGAAACATGGACACTGGTGCAGGAGAAACACGGACACTGGAGCAGGAGAAACATGGATACTGGTGCAGGAGAAACACGGACACTGGAGCAGGAGAAACATGGACACTGGTACAGGAGAAACATGGACACTGGAGCAGGAGAAACACGGACACTGGTGCGGGAGAAACATGGACACTGGTGCGGGAGAAACATGGACACTGGTGCGGGAGAAACATGGACACTGGTGCGGGAGAATCATGGACACTGGTGCGGGAGAAACATGGACACTGGTGCCGGAGAAACATGGACACTGGTGCGCGAGAAACATGGACACTGGTGCTGGAGAAACATGGACACTGGTGCTGGAGAAACATGGACACTGGTGCGGGAGAAACATGGACACTGGTGCGGGAGAAACATGGACACTGGTGCTGGAGAAACATGGACACTGGTGCGGGAGAAACATGGACACTGGTGCTGGAGAAACATGGACACTGGTGCTGGAGAAACATGGACACTGGTGCTGGAGAAACATGAACACTGGTGCTGGAGAAACATGGACACTGGTGCTGGAGAAACATGGACACTGGTGCTGGAGAAACATGGACACTGGTGCTGGAGAAACATGGACACTGGTGCGGGAGAAACATGGACACTGGTGCGGGAGAAACATGGACACTGGTGCGGGAGAAACATGGACACTGGTGCGGGAGAAACATGGACTCTGGTGCGGGAGAAACATGGACACTGGTGCTGGAGAAACTTGGACACTGGTGCTGGAGAAACATGGACACTGGTGCTGGAGAAACATGGACACTGGTGCTGGAGAAACATGGACACTGGTGCTGGAGAAACATGGACACTGGTGCGGGAGAAACATGGACACTGGTGCGGGAGAAACATGGACACTGGTGCAGGAGAAACATGGACACTGGTGCAGGAGAAACATGGACACTGGTGCAGGAGAAACATACTCAACACAAGCGAAAAAGTTTAATAATTGTAATGTAAATATGTCTGACTGCATGGAAATTTATTAGTTTTGTTAAGCTTACTTATATGTAATAACTTTACATTAAGAAAGGTTAGTTTTATCATTGCACGTGCCACACTTAATATATATACATAGTATAATACCTGTGATAGTTAAATAACATATATTATGTGGCTCTTCGAACTTCAGTAGACAAAATAGTAACAGAAACTAAACAAGCTCAGATTCGTGTTAAGCACATAAAACATCCTGAATTGGATAAAAAGTTAAATTTTGTAGGTTAACGACTCAATTATGGCATCTCTAGTAAGAAGACGTCTTCATAAACTTAATGGATTCACGATGGGCCGATCTTGTCTAACAAATTTATTGACTTTCAGTAAAGTATTTGAGGCAGTAAATCATGATATAGAATGCTATATTGTTTATTTGTATGGCATTAAGGCTTTTGATAGAGTACCACACAGAAGACTGCTCAAGAAAGTGGCAGCTCATGGTACTGCGGAAAGAGTTCTGTCATGGATCGAGGCAAAGCTATCCAAAGGAAAGCAGTTTGTATAAAAGGCGTGAAATCAGAGTGGGAACCAGTCACAAGCGGCGTTCCGCAACGATCTGTTTATATAGTATATACATATATATATATATATATATATATATATATATATATATATATATATATATATATATATATATATATATATAATATGAAGGTAAAAATAGGGAATGCAATGTACCAGAGTATAGTGGTACCAACATTGTTGTATGGGTGAGAGGCAGGGGCTTCAATGTTGCAGTGAGGAGGAAGCTGGTGACAGTGGAGATGTGTTTGAGGGCGATGTTTGGTGTGAATAATATGCAGAAAACCCAATTCGTGGAACTAAAAAGATGGTGTGGGGCTACACAAGAAATAATTCAGAGAGCTGAGGGAAAGTTATTGAGGTGGTTTGGTTCTATTGAAAGAACTGGAACAGATGACATATAAATCCGAAGTGGAAGGTAGGAGAGCAACGGATCGTAATACGAATAGATGGTAAGAGGAAGTAATGAGACAGCTTCAGCATCCAGCAGGCTTGTGTCAGTGTGTCAGATCAGAGTAAGTGGTTTCTATGGCTTGACGCGTTGTTGAAGTGTAAGCAAGGTAGTATTTATGAAGGATTCAGGGGAAGTGGTTATCTGGACCTGAGTCCTGGAGGTGGGAAGTACGGAAGTACTCTGAAGGAGGCGGGGGGAATATGTTACTGGTCGGAAAGTCTTTTGATCTGTGATGTCAGCACATTTCTGGCAAGACAGCTATTGAGTGAAGGTCAGTGTACTGCCATTAATGCATGAGAAAGTCTCATGTGCTACTCCCACCATTGCAACAATAATCAACAAATCATTAGAAACTGAAACTTTTCCACAATGCATTAACGTGAACAGCTACAAGCCAATTACTAATTTGCCATTATCTAAAATCTTCGAAAAACTGATTCATAAACGGGCTTATTCTTTCCGTGTTCCACAAAATACTTATTCCCTATCAGTTTGGTTCCAGGTCAGGAAAAAGTACGAATGATGCAGTGATGAAAATGCTTAATTTAATTTATTAATTTCTTAAAAGTAATGAATATTCTATGTGCCTTTCATAGACCTTAGTAAAGTTTTCGATGCGGTAGACTACATCATCCTGCTTCTTTAAACTAGAACATTATGGTATCAGAGGTGGTACTTTTACATACTAAGAGTCTTATCATAACAGCAGACACCACTATGCATTCATCAGTAACATCCTCGTCAGCTCGACCCGTCAACACAGGAGTGCCTCAAGGCAGTGTCCTTGGCCTTTTGCTTTTCCTAATCGCATCGACAACTTTTGCAATGCATCTCAGGTACTCAAACCACTTCTGTCTGCAGATGACACAACTTTTGTTATCTCCCATTCAAATCCGGTTTCTATCAATAACACTATTAGAGACGAGGTCATACAGACCTCTACTTGGATAGTTACCAATGGACTCATTCTTAATATTGACAAGATTTTCTACATGATGCTTGAAAACACAGCTCAAAATTTATTACTCAGTATAATGATAAATGATTCACTCATTGTAAGACAGATTAAGGGAAAATGTTTAGATCTATATCAAGAAGGTGTCCAGAACAGTAGACATCCTCTCTAAGATACGTTACTGTGTACTTCCAACAGTTACTCTGTACTACTCACGGGTGGTGAAGTATTACAGATTAGTGAGTGGTACTCTGTACTAGTTTGAAATCTATCTTTACTTTCTCTATGATATTTGGGCCCGGGGATCTACTACAACAAATCACCGAGAGCCAACAGTAACTTAACAGAAAAAGTTGCTGTATATTACGAATGTTCAGTGAAGTAACGCCAGACAACACTCTCCCCAACTCTCCAAAACTTTCATCTTACTAACATGAATATTTTCTTAATATATCTTCTCTACTTAAGAATTTTAAAATCAAACTTGTATTTATAAATCTTGATACACTAAAAAAATCTGATTAAAAATTCCGCCAAATATGTTGACAGCTGTGTCTATAAGATTCCTGTAAAAAATATAATAAAGTTTATTATATTTAAATTAAAAAAAGTCTTGAATTAAGATTACAACAAATAATATAACATTAGAACTGGACAAGAGTCTAATGATCTGTTTATTCTCGTCAGAGATTTTAACCATCTAATTGATTTTCAAGACCGAGAAAGTTGTATCAGGCAAGTCTGTGGTTGAGAGAAATGTAATTGAATCAAGCATCACAAAAATAGTATTATTTTTAATATGAATAATAATTTAGGATTATGCAAATTAGATTCATTTATAATTAATAAAATTTGGGAAGAATTTAAGCTATGCATGACAGGTCCTTGACACTCCCTCTTGCATTATATTGGGTCAGGTGTAATATCGTGGGTGAGGTGATATCTCCGCCTTTTAAGCCTTCTACTGTTATGAATATTCATTGTTTCTCCAGCTTACAATACAATACAATATAAGTTCTCTGAGGATTGCTTCAAATTCGGATGTAAGAAGTTAAGTACAATGATTATTCAATAAAAAAAATCTCGGTACAACAATTATATCTGAACGAAGGGAACTGAAATGTATTGTACAATATACAGCAGCAGGAAAACAAAAGCGGAAGGAAGAGGTTCACCAGGATGAATAATGGATGAAAACTCAACAAGCAAGTTTTTATATTCATGTGAACACAGTTATTGCTGTCATGAATTATATTGAAGGGTGAGAGGGAAGCTTTGATATCTTCTGGCAGAGAGTGAGTTCCGAATTTTGGCTCCTTTAGGGAGAACTAACATATTTTTTATTGAATAATTTTTTTCTTTCTTTGGATTGTAAAATGTATTTCTAGAAATTTTAAGGATTTATCAGTGATCTAAAATACCCAAAATACTTAATTGATAAATCTTTTAAAATTGCTAGAAATACTTTTTACAATTAAAAAAAAAAGGATAATCATATTTACTGACGAATATGTTGGTTCTCCCTTACCATGAAAACTTTCTTGATATATCTCCTCTACTTAAGAATTTTAAATTCAAAGTTGTATTTATAAATCTTGATACAGTAAAAAAAAATCTGATTAAAAATCCCCCCCCCAAATACTGACAGCTGTGTCTATAAGGTTCCTGTAAAAATTGTGATGAAGTTTATTACGGTCAAACTGAAAAACAAGTCTTGACAACTGTAACAACATAAATATAATATTAGAACTGGAGAAGAGTCTAATGTTCTGTTTATTCATGTGAGAGATTTTAACCATCTAGGTGGTCAAAACGCTGAGAAAGTTGTATGAAGCAAGCCTATGGTTGACAAAAATATAGTTGAATCAAGGAAAGTATTTGGTAAGTAAAAAAAATTAGCATGTAGGAGTACATGGAGGGTAAAAGAAAGGTTAAAGAGAGAGAGAGAGAGAGAGAGAGAGAGAGAGAGAGAGAGAGAGAGAGAGAGAGAGAGAGAGAGAGAGAGAGAGAGGACAAAAAAAGAGCCAGCGAGAAAGTGGGTGAGATTTTACCAACGACTTTTTGCTGAGAACAAGAACAAGTTTTCGAGTGAGATCAGTATAACGAAAAAGCTTAGTGAACATATGATTTAATAGTTTAAAACATAATATGAGAGTTATTAGACCGGGAGGTAGAGGTACTGGGAAGATGGAGGGGATAGTTTGACTTGTTAATATTGATGAAGAGAGGGAAGCAGTGATTTATACTGAGCAGGGAAGTATAACATCTTTTAGGAGTGAGGAAAAGTCAGACGTGAGTGTAGGGGAAGCTGTGGGTATTGAATGAAAGAAAGTAAAGTACCTTGGATAGATGAAATCAAGACAGATATATTATAAGCAGGTGGGAAGGATCATCTGAGCTGTAATATCGGCACTCTTCGTCAAGGTGGTGACTGAGTGATGGCGAAAGTGTTTCTTCTTTATTGGGTCACTCTCCCTCGACTAATCAAGAGAGGCTCCGTGATGCCAGTAAGAGGCCCTTGATCCACTGAATTGGACCTGTGCTGCCCTTGGACTGAATCTAAATTGATTCAGATTCCTCCATGCACTCAGTGACTCATACTAGCTTAGCTATCCCCTTGAATGTAATAATAATAATAATAATAATAATAATAATAATAATAATAATAATAATAATAATAATAATTATATCAATAATAATATACAATAATAATATCAATAACAATAATAATATAATAATAATAATAGTAATAATAATCTAATACAAAGCGAGAGTTGTCACAGTTGTTTTTTGCTGATGATTCGGTTCTTTTGGGAAATTCTGAAGAGAAGTTGCAAAGGTTAGCAAAAATAAGGTAATAAGAATAACATAAAAATTAGCCAAAGAAAGATTGAAGGGAGAGAATAGGGAAGAAGTAAGACTCGCCTAATCGTAATGACACGATTGCAAACAAACCACTGCATGGGTGGGACCTGAACTCGCGGCAAGAGTGTTGTTAAACTCCAGGTCAGTGCATAAACCATTGGGACAGCTGGTTAGCGTGAGTCCCAGTGGGACCCATACTAACCTCCCTATTGTGTATAAATATATCTAGCTGGATGAATCTTAATGTAGCAGCTGGCCCAGTGACCTACGCACTGCCCAGGAGTTTTACAACTCACTTGCCGCGAGATCAAGCCCCACCCGTACCGTGGTTTGGGAAGAATTAAATAAGAACATAAGAACATAAGAACGAAGGAACACTGCAGCAGCCCTACTGGCCCATGCGAGGCAGGTCCAAGTCTCCTACCGGCTTAAGCCAATGCACCCAACCTAGTCAGGTCAGGTCACATTGACTTAAGGGAGGAACACGGCAACCGACCTGGTAACACAAGCTATCAGGTCCAACTCATAAGAACATAAGAACATAAGAAAGGAGGAACACTGCAGCAGGCCTGTTGGCCCATACTAGGCAGGTCCTTTACAATTCATCCCACTAACAAACATTTGACCTACCCAATTTTCAATGCTACCCAAGAAATAAGCTCTGATGTGCAAGTCCCACTCAAATCCAACCCATCCCACTCATGTATTTATCCAACCTAAATTTGAAACTACCCAAAGTCCTAGCCTCAATAACCCAACTAGGTAGACTGTTCCACTCATCTACTACCCTATTTCCAAACCAATACTTTCCTATGTCCTTTCTAAATCTAAACTTATCTAATTTAAATCCATTACTGCGGGTTCTCTCTTGGAGAGATATTCTCAAGACCTTGTTAATATCCCCTTTATTAATACCTATCTTCCACTTATACACTTCGATCAGGTCTCCCCTCATTCTTCGTCTAACAAGTGAATGTAACTTAAGAGTCTTCAATCTTTCTTCATAAGGAAGATTTCTAATGCTATGTATTAATTTAGTCATCCTACGCTGAATGTTTTCTAACGAATTTATGTCCATTCTGTAATATGGAGACCAGAATTGAACTGCATAATCTAGGTGAGGCCTTACTAATGATGTATAAAGCTGCAGTATGACCTCTGGACTTCTGTTGCTTACACTTCTTGATATAAATCCCAGTGAACTGCATCTGCCACTTTTCTGACCAAGTGTGTACTTACGTGTACTTAGCTGTTAGTGGTGACGTGTACTTAGTCAGTGGTGACGTGTACTTAGTGGTGACGTGTACTTAGCTCAGTGGTGACGTGTACTTAGCTCAGTGGTGACGTGTACTTAGCTCTGTGAAGACCTGTTTGTGTGCTCTTGAGTGGTGACCTGTACTTTGAGTGCTGACCTGTACTTAACTCTGTGAAGAAGTGTCTTGTTTGCTCCCGTGGACTGAACCAAGATGCCCTCCATCGAGCAACTTTACCAGCAACTTAAGGAAGAATTGAGGGCAGCGAAGATGGAGATACGGCGACTGACCGAAGAAAACAAGAGGATTCGTAGTAGTCCTCCTGTTTCGAGTCCTCAGGTCAAGAAGGGATCGTGGTCAGTGGCTGGACAGCAGGGGACGACGAAGTTGACGATCAAGAAGACGAATGGAAAGCCAGAAACGATGAAGAAGAAAGAGACTGCTGTGGAAACTCCCGTGGAAACCTCCAACGCATTCTCGGTGCTACCCGACGAATGTGAGTCTACTACTGGGATCGTCACGACGAACGACAACAAGGAAGGTAAGAATATTGTTGTTGTTGGGGATAGCCAGGTTAGATACATGGATAGGGCATTCTGCTTGAAGGACAGGAGTAGGAGACAAAGGGTATGCTTTCCTGGGGCTGGGATGGAGGACATTGTTAGCCGGCTTGACAACATCATGAACGGTAATGGGATCAATCCTATTATTTGCCTCAGTGCTGGAGGCAATGATGTTGGCAAGCGTAGAAGTGAGGATTTAGTTAGAAAGTTCAGGACAGCTATAGACATGATTAGGAAGAAGGGGGGGCGCCCTGTTATATGTGGCATTTTGCCAAGAAGAGGTGTTGGTAATGAATGGTTGTCCAGAGCAATTGGTATTAATTGTTGGCTGGATAAACACTGTAAGGATAATGCAGTACCATTCATTGACAACTGGGACAACTTCTATGGCCGAAATGACATGTATGCCAGGGATGGGGTTCACTTATCCAGGGCAGGTGTGGGTTTTCTTGCTAACTCAGTTGAGGGGGTTGTTAGGACTTTAAACTAGGATTAGTTAGAGGTATGGGTTTTTGCAGGAAAACTGTGAAGTCGCAGGGTAGTAATATGAGTACTAGGAGAACTAGTAATAGGCAAAATGAGGTGGATATTGGAAAGCCAGTGGCACTAATTGACAAGGACAGTAATAGGTTTAGTGGAATAATAGAAAAAAGCAGGAAGGGTAAAGAGAGAGGAGGGTCATTAAAAGTTTATTACACAAATAGTCGCAGTGCTAGGAATAAGATGGGCGAGTTGAGACTAGTTGCTAGTGCAGGTAACATAGATGTATTTGCCATTACTGAGACGTGGTTTAATTCAAAAAGTCGGGACATGCCTGCAGAATGTCACATTCAGGGTTTTAAATTGTTCCAAGTAGATAGAAGTATCGGGAAGGGGGGTGGGGTGGCATTGTATGTCCGAGATCGCTTGAACTGTTGCATAAAAACGGGTATTAAGTCTGAAGTAACACATACAGAGTCTGTTTGGATAGAATTTTCAGAGGGGCATGAAAAATTAATTTTAGGTGTGATATACCGTCCCCCAAATTTAGATAGGGACCAAGGGAGACTACTATGGGAGGAAATTGTTAGGGCCACAAGGCACGATAATGTAGTAATTCTAGGAGACTTTAACTTTAGTCATATTGATTGGAATTTCTTGACTGGGAATTTAGAATCATACGATTTCTTAGAAGTAGTTCAGGATTGTTTTTTGAAGCAGTTTGTGACAGAACCTACAAGGGGAAATAACCTGCTTGACTTAGTTCTGGCAAACAATGAATCCCTTGTTAATAATTTAGAAGTTTCAGAGGAACTGGGTGCTAGCGACCACAAATCAATTACATTTAGAATTGAATGGAAGTATGATAGTAGGGATAACTCAGTAACAGTCCCAGATTTTCGCTTAGCAGATTACGATGGGCTTAGAGAACACTTATCATCTGTTGACTGGGGTAACGAAGAGAGCTATCAATATGACAGTTTTCTGAACACAATACATGCTGCTCAAAGAACGTTTATCCCTTATAAGGAAATTAGATCAAATAGAAATGACCCTAAATGGATGAATAATAGGCTGAAATATCTACTAGGGCATAAGAAAGGAATTTATAGGCGTATCAAAAGAGGCGAGGGTCATCTTATGAATCAGTATATTGACATTAAGAGGGACATTAAAAAGGGGATAAGAAAAGCTAAAAGGGACTATGAAATTAAAGTTGCTAGGGATTCTAAAACTAATCCAAAAAGTTTTTTCCAGGTATATAGAACAAAAGTCAGAGATAAGATAGGTCCCCTTAAAAATAACTATGGGCATCTTACTGACAAAGAGAATGAAATGTGCTCGATTTTAAATAATTATTTTCTCTCGGTTTTTACACAGGAAGACACTAATAATATTCCGGTAATTAATTTTTATAGTGGATCAGAAGAAGATAAATTATGTAACATCACAGTCACTAGTGAAATGGTTGTGAAGCAGATAGACCGACTGAAGCAAAATAAGTCACCGGGTCCTGATGAGGTTTTTTCAAGGGTTCTTAAGGAATGCAAAATGGAAGTCTGTGAACCATTAACTAATATTTTTAATTTATCTCTTCAAACAGGTGTAGTGTCTGATATGTGGAAGATGGCTAATGTAATTCCTATTTTTAAAACAGGGGACAAGTCGTTACCGTCAAATTACCGCCCAATAAGCCTGACCTCAATTGTAGGCAAGTTGCTAGAGTCAATTATAGCTGAGATTATAAGAAGCCATCTCGATAAGCATAGCTTGATTAATGATACTCAGCATGGATTCACAAGAGGCCGGTCTTGTCTAACTAATTTATTAACTTTCTTCAGTAAAGCTTTTGAGGCTGTTGACCACGATAAAGAATTTGATATTGTTTACTTAGATTTTAGTAAGGCATTTGATAGAGTTCCGCACCAAAGACTGTTGAAGAAAGTAGCAGCTCATGGCATTGGGGGGAGGGTGCTCTCGTGGATCGAGTCATGGCTCACAGACAGGAAGCAGAGAGTGTCCATAAATGGGGTTAAATCCGAGTGGGGATCAGTAACAAGTGGCGTTCCACAGGGATCAGTCTTGGGCCCGTTGTTGTTTATAATATATATCAATGATCTTGATGAAGGAATTGCTAGTGATATGAGCAAATTCGCCGATGACACGAAGATAGGTAGGATAATTGATTCAAACGTAGATGTTAGGGAACTTCAGGAGGATTTAGACAAACTCTACTCTTGGTCAGAAAAGTGGCAGATGCAGTTCAATGTGGATAAATGCAAGGTTCTGAAGCTCGGGAGTGTCTATAACCCTAGCACTTATAAGTTAAATAATGTAGAACTTAGCCATACAGATTGCGAAAAGGACTTGGGGGTTATGGTAAGCAGCAACCTTAAACCAAGACAGCAATGCCTAAGCGTACGTAATAAGGCAAATAGATTACTGGGATTTATATCAAGAAGTGTAAGCAACAGAAGTCCAGAGGTCATACTGCAGCTTTATACATCATTAGTAAGGCCTCACCTAGATTATGCAGCTCAATTCTGGTCTCCATATTACAGAATGGACATAAATTCGTTAGAAAACATTCAGCGTAGGATGACTAAATTAATACATAGCATTAGAAATCTTCCTTATGAAGAAAGATTGAAGACTCTTAAGTTACATTCACTTGTTAGACGAAGAATGAGGGGAGACCTGATCGAAGTGTATAAGTGGAAGATAGGTATTAATAAAGGGGATATTAACAAGGTCTTGAGGATATCTCTCCAAGAGAGAACCCGCAGTAATGGATTTAAATTAGATAAGTTTAGATTTAGAAAGGACATAGGAAAGTATTGGTTTGGAAATAGGGTAGTTGATGAGTGGAACAGTCTACCTAGTTGGGTTATTGAGGCTAGGACTTTGGGTAGTTTCAAATTTAGGTTGGATAAGTACATGAGTGGGAGGGGTTGGATTTGAGTGGGACTTGCACATCGGAGCTTGTTTCTTGGGTAGCATTGAAAATTGGGTTGGGCAAATGTTTTGTTAGTGGGATGAATTGTAAAGGACCTGCCTAGTATGGGCCAACAGGCCTGCTGCAGTGTTCCTCCTTTCTTATGTTCTTATGTTCTTATATATATTATAAACAACAACGGGCCCAAGACTGATCCCTGTGGAACGCCACTTGTTAATGATCCCCACTCGGATTTAACCCCATTTATGGACACTCTCTGCTTCCTGTCTGTGAGCCATGATTCGATCCACGAGAGCACCCTTCCCCCAATGCCATGAGCTGCTACTTTCTTCAACAGTCTTTGGTGCGGAACTCTATCAAATGCCTTACTAAAATCTAAGTAAACAATATCAAATTCTTTATCGTGGTCAACAGCCTCAAAAGCTTTACTGAAGAAAGTTAATAAATTAGTTAGACAAGACCGGCCTCTTGTGAATCCATGCTGAGTATCATTAATCAAGCTATGCTTATCGAGATGGCTTCTTATAATCTCAGCTATAATTGACTCTAGTAATTTGCCTACAATTGAGGTCAGGCTTATTGGGCGGTAATTTGACGGTAACGACTTGTCCCCTGTTTTAAAAATAGGAATTACATTAGCCATCTTCCACATATCAGACACTACACCTGTTTGAAGAGATAAATTAAAAATATTAGTTAATGGTTCACAGACTTCCATTTTGCATTCCTTAAGAACCCTTGAAAAAACCTCATCAGGACCCGGTGACTTATTTTGCTTCAGTCGGTCTATCTGCTTCACAACCATTTCACTAGTGACTGTGATGTTACATAATTTATCTTCTTCTGATCCACTATAAAAATTAATTACCGGAATATTATTAGTGTCTTCCTGTGTAAAAACCGAGAGAAAATAATTATTTAAAATCGAGCACATTTCATTCTCTTTGTCAGTAAGATGCCCATAGTTATTTTTAAGGGGACCTATCTTATCTCTGACTTTTGTTCTATAGACCTGGAAAAAACTTTTTGGGTTAGTTTTAGAATCCCTAGCAACTTTAATTTCATAGTCCCTTTTAGCTTTTCTTATCCCCTTTTTAATGTCCCTCTTAATGTCAATATACTGATTCATAAGATGACCCTCGCCTCTTTTGATACGCCTATAAATTCCTTTCTTATGCCCTAGTAGATATTTCAGCCTATTATTCATCCATTTTGGGTCATTTCTATTTGATCTAATTTCCTTATAAGGGATAAACGTTCTTTGAGCAGCATGTATTGTGAGGAAATGGTATGGTGATACCGACAAGATGTATTGTACAGCATGTATTGTGTTCAGAAAACTGTCATATTGATAGCTCTCTTCGTTACCCCAGTCAACAGATGATAAGTGTTCTCTAAGCCCATCGTAATCTGCTAAGCGAAAATCTGGGACTGTTACTGAGTTATCCCTACTATCATACTTCCATTCAATTCTAAATGTAATTGATTTGTGGTCGCTAGCACCCAGTTCCTCTGAAACTTCTAAATTATTAACAAGGGATTCATTGTTTGCCAGAACTAAGTCAAGCAGGTTATTTCCCCTTGTAGGTTCTGTCACAAACTGCTTCAAAAAACAATCCTGAACTACTTCTAAGAAATCGTATGATTCTAAATTCCCAGTCAAGAAATTCCAATCAATATGACTAAAGTTAAAGTCTCCTAGAATTACTACATTATCGTGCCTTGTGGCCCTAACAATTTCCTCCCATAGTAGTCTCCCTTGGTCCCTATCTAAATTTGGGGGACGGTATATCACACCTAAAATTAATTTTTCATGCCCCTCTGAAAATTCTACCCAAACAGACTCTGTATGTGTTACTTCAGACTTAATACCCGTTTTTATGCAACAGTTCAAGCGATCTCGGACATACAATGCCACCCCACCTCTCTTCCCGATACTTCTATCTACTTGGAACAATTTAAAACCCTGAATGTGACATTCTGCAGGCATGTCCCGACTTTTTGAATTAAACCACGTCTCAGTAATGGCAAAGACATCTATGTTACCTGCACTAGCAACTAGTCTCAACTCGTCCATCTTATTCCTAGCACTGCGACTATTTGTGTAATAAATTTTTAATGACCCTCCTCTCTCTTTACCCTTCCTGCTCCTTTCTGTTATTCCACTAAACCTATTACTGTCCTTGTCAATTAGTGCCACTGGCTTTCCAATATCCACCTCATTTTGCCTATTACTAGTTCTCCTAGTACTCATGTTATTACCCTGAGACTTCTCAGTTTTCCCGCCAAAACCCATACCACTAACAATTCCTAGTTTAAAGACCTAACAGCTCCCTCCACTGCGTTGGCCAGTGCTCCCACCCCACTCCTAGATAAGTGAACCCCATCCCTGGCATACATGTCATTTCTGCCATAGAAGAGGTCCCAGTTGTCAATGAATGTTACCGCATTTTCCTTACAGTATTTGTCCAGCCAGCAATTGACACCAATTGCTCTGGACAACCATTCATTTCCAACTCCTCTCCTTGGCAAAATGCCACATATGACAGGTTTCCCACCCTTCCTCCTAATTATCTCTATTGCTGACCTATACCTGCTAATCAGGTCCTCACTCCTACATCTGCCAACATCGTTGCCTCCAGCACTGAGACAGATAATAGGATTGCTCCCATTACCTCTCATGATGTCATCCAGACTGCTAACAATATAATTCATCCCGGCCCCAGGAAAACACACTCTCTGCCTCCTACTCCTATCCTTCAAGCAGAATACCCTATCCATGTACCTAATCTGGCTATCCCCAACAACAACAATGTTTTTACCTTCCTTGGCGTCGTCCGTCGTGATGCTCCGAGTAGTCGACTCACATTCGCCAGGTAGCATTACACCACTTGTAGAATTCGTCAAGACGTTCTCGATGGTCTTCGTTAGGGTTTCTAGGGATGTCTTACTCACGTCTGCCAATGCTTCTTTGGTGCTCGTTGTGGCATTCCCAGTAGAACACTCACATTCGTCAGGTAGCACCGAGAATGAGTTGGAAGTTTCCACGGTAGTCTTCTGGTTTCTCGTTGTTTCTGCCTCTCCAACCGTTTTCTTGATCTTCAGCTTGGTTCCATGTTGCCCGGCCACTGACCAAGCTCCCCTCTTAACCTGGGGACTCACAACAGAAGGATTACTACGAATCCTCTTGTTCTCCTCCGTTAATCGCCGTGTCTCCATCTTAACAACTCTGAGCTCTTCTCTCTTGGTTTCAGATTACTGCTAACCAGGACTCCTAAATCTTTTTCGCAATCCGTAATATTAAGATCTACATTATTTAGTTTATATGTGGCATGGTTATTGTCCTGTCCAACATTTAGAACTTTGCATTTGTCTATATTAAACTGCATCTGCCACTTCTCCGACCACTGCATCAGTCTATTCAAATCTCCCTGGAGTGCTCTAATGTCCTCGTCAGAATGAATTCGACGGCCTATTTTGGTGTCTTCGGCGAACTTGCTGATGTCGCTCTTTATGCCCTCATCTATGTCGTTTATGTAGATTGTAAACAGCAGGGGGCCCAACAATGACCCCTGTGGAACACCGCTCGTGACGCTTCCCCACTCTGATTTCTCCCCATTTATGCAAACTCTCTGCTGCCTATTTGTCAACCATGCCTCTATCCAGGAAAAAATTTCTCCTCCTATTCCATGTGCCTTAATTTTCCTCAATAGTCTCTGATGTGGGACCCTGTCAAAAGCCTTACTGAAGTCCATATACACAATATCATATTCATTACCATGATCTACCTCCTCAAATACCTTAGTGAAAAAAGTTGATAAATTCGTAAGGCAGGAACGCCCGTTTGTAAAACCATGCTGAGATTCGTTGATTAATTTATGCTTTTCAAGGTGGCTACGAACTGCCTCGGCAATTATTGATTCCATAAATTTTCCCCCTATGGAGGTTAGGCTTATTGGTCTATAGTTCGAAGCTAAGGACCTGTCACCTGCTTTGAAAATAGGTATCACATTTGCCATTTTCCACTTATCTGGCACCATGCCAGTTTGTAGTGATATGTTGAAAAGATTAGCCAAAGGTTTGCTAAGCTCCTCTTTACATTCCTTTAGAACCCTTGCATACAGTTCATCAGGGCCTGGGGATTTGTTAGGTTTTAATTTATCTGTTTGCCTAAGGACCATGTCACTTGTGACCCTAATCGTGCACAGTTGATTATCGTCCTGTTCTACATAATTTATCATTTCTGGAATATCGCTGGTATCCTACTGTGTAAAAACTGAGAGGAAGTATGTGTTAAAAATTCTACATATTTCCTTATCACTGTCAGTGAGCTGACCCAAGGAACTTTTGAGTGGGCCTATCTTGTCCCTGATCTTACTTTTGTATACCTGAAAGAATCCTTTTGGGTTAGTCTTCGATTCTCTTGCAACTTTAACCTCATAATCTCTTTTTGCTTTTCTAATTCCCTTTTTTATTTCTCTCTTTAACTGAATATATCGATTTCTTAATTGCCCCTCTCCTCTTTTGATTTGCCTATATATGCCTCTCTTTTGACCAATCAGATATTTTAATCTATTGTTCATCCATTTAGGATCATTTTTGTTTGATCTGATTTCCCTATTTGGAACATAATTTGACTGAGCAGCTAGAACTATGCCCTGGAAAGCGTCATATCGGCAACCATCACCACCTACCTGACCCTTAGTCAGGTCATTCCAGTTCAGCCCACCTAAGTAATTTTTCAGTCCTATGAAATCAGCCAAGCGAAAGTCAGGGACAGAGACTTGATTGCCATTATTAGGGGAATTCCATGATATATTAAAACTGAGTGATTTGTAATCACTTTCCCCAAGCTCATCATTAACCTCAAGATTATTAATTAGTGTTTCCCTACTGGCAAGAACCAAGTCAAGGAGGTTATTTCCCCTAGTTGGCTCTGTCACAAACTGTTTTAAAAAACAATCATGGATCGTATCAAGAAAGTCACCTGACTCTAAATTTCCTGTCAAATTGCTCCAGTCAATCTGTCTATAGTTGAAATCTCCCATTAGCACAACATTTTCGTATGTAGATACCTTACGAATTTCGTCCCATAGAAGTTTACTGCACTCCCTATCAAGATTTGGGGCCCTGTAAATCACACCCAAAATTAGTTTTTCTCGGCCCTCGAGAAGCTGTAACCAAACAGATTCAGTGGCTGACGCTTCTAATTTGTCAGGGGACAGAACTATGAAAGATGAGGTGAACCATAGAACTGATGAGGGGAAAAGGCTGGTGGTGCATTGAGGCATTTGAGGGGACACAGAATCTTATCCAATGAGACCAAAAAAAAAAAAAATGTACTAGAGTACAGTGGTACCAACATTGCAATATGGGTGGGAAGCATGGATTTTAAACGTTTCAGTGAGGAGCTGTGAGGCAGTGATGATGTCATGTTTAAGAGCAATGTGTGGTGTGAATATAATGCAGAGAATCAGCAACTTGGAGAGTGAGAGGTGCAGAGTTACCAAATGTATCATTTAAGGTCAGAGGAAGGGTCTCGAGGTGGCTAGGACATATCGAGGATAGAGGAAAATAGAATGACTAGGATATTACGTAAATCCAGGAAAGACAGGAGGAATAAGGGTCGTCCCAGGAATGGTTGAAGGGAAGAGGAAAGGGAGGCTTGGAGTGTTAGGGGTTTGGACATCCAACAGGCCGGTGTGAGTGTTAGAGAGGAGTGGAAGCAAGTTGTTATTAGGTTCTGAGGTGCTGTTGGAGTATGAGCAAGGTAACATTTACGGTACCCCGTGGCCTGGTGGCAAAAGCTCTCGCTTCACACAGTGACGGTCCGGGTTCGATTCCCGGCAAAGGGATGGAAACATTGGGCATGTTTCCTTACACTGGTTGTCCATATTCACCCATCAGTTAAAATGGGTACCCGGGTGTTAGCCGACTGGTGTGGGTCGCATCCTGGGACAAAACTGACCTAATTTGCCCGAAATATTCTACATAACAAGCGGCTTTCTATATAGTAGTATGTTATTGATGTCAGCTAGGACTGTATACCTTGTACATGTACTTGTAGAAATAAAGATTTATTATATTATATATTAAGGGATTCGGTAAAACCGGGTAACCGGATTTAAGTCCTGGAAATGCGAAGTACATCGCCTGCACACTGAAGGACGGGTGGGGATATTGTGACTTCATCTCGCTTCCAGCAAAACAGATATTAACTGAAGACGGTGGAAGTGTCTCTTATTTTTTCGGGTCACCCTGCCTCCGTGGGAGACTGCCGAGGCGAATATATACAGCAGAACCTCGGTACTCGAACGTAATTCGTTCCAAAAGGCTGTTCGAGTGCCGATCTGTTAGAGTACCGATCAAATTTTTCCCATAAGGAATAATGTAAATTAGATTAATCCATTCCAGACCCCAAAAAATACACTTGCAGCTATTTTGCGGTGCATTTTCGTATGGTATTTATGATCTTATTCTCGTTTTCTAGGTCCCATTTGATAGAATGAAAGATATATTACAAAAACAGAGATGATTCTGAAAGGTTTACAGAATAAAAGTACTTGAAATTGAGCTCAAAGTAGCGGAAATGTTCGATTTTTGCTGATGCTCGAGAGTAAACAAATCACGTTACGCGTCCAGTACACGTCAACTGGTGGGTCTAATATGCTTTCACAAATGCTCTGATATTATGTATACCATTTTTTCAATAATGCAGTAGTCTGCTTAACAGTAAATCTTTTATTTTTTGTGTGAATAAAAATTCAAAATGGAAAGGAAGCATAATATAAGAGGGGCCCGAAGTGGGAGGAACTATATGAGAGAGAAGGAGGGGCCAGCAGAAGGAGCATTCAGTATCTGATGAGTCGTCTTGATAGCTGGATACTAGCGATGGCGCGAATACAGTGTTGTGTAATTATGCTAATATTAGTAATAAAGCTTATCTGTCTATCATATTTATTCCAACTTGATATCAGAAACACGATAGATAACCTAGAAGCACAGTAAAGACGCCGAAATTAATAATAAAAGGCATATTATATGGAGAGGCAGAGGCAGTATTTACATCAGGGCAAACACACACTAACCACTTTTCTTTGTGGTTGGCTGTTATTACTAAATTCTTAGGCCCCGTGGTGACTTATTTATACAAATAATATTAAAAAAAAAAAAGCTCAAAAATGTGATGAAACACGAAAGAGTTTACAGTGAAGTTCAGCGGAGTTTTGGACTGAGCGACAGCGGGGAGACTGACATGTTCTGGCAGG
Source organism: Cherax quadricarinatus (assembly GCF_038502225.1). Taxonomy (NCBI): domain Eukaryota; kingdom Metazoa; phylum Arthropoda; class Malacostraca; order Decapoda; family Parastacidae; genus Cherax; species Cherax quadricarinatus. The sequence goes on along the minus strand of NW_027196311.1, from coordinate 30,449 downwards.
TCGTGTTTGTTTGGTCGAGTGCCGAGCAAACAGTCGACTACCGAGTATTTTTTACCGTTTACCGAACAAAGCGTTCGAGTACCGAATTGTTCGAGTATGGAGCTATTCCAGTAACGAGGTTCCACTGTACATACATACAGTGTGTGTACTCACCTAGTTGAGGTTGCGGGGGTCGAGTCCGAGCTCCTGGCCCCGCCTCTTCACTGATCGCTACTAGGTCACTCTCCCCGAGCCGTGAGCTTTATCATACCTCTGCTTAAAGCTATGTATGGATCCTGCCTCCACTACATCGCTTCCCAAACTATTCCACTTACTGACTACTCTGTGGCTGAAGAAATACTTCCTAACATCCCTGTGATTCATCTGTGTCTTTAGCTTCCAACTGTGTCCCCTTGTTGCTGTGTCCAAACTCTGGAACATCCTGTCTTTGTCCACCTTGTCAATTCCCCTCAGTATTTTGTATGTCGTTATCATGTCCCCCCTATCTCTCCTGTCCTCCAGTGTCGTCAGGTTGATTTCCCTTAACCTCTCCTCGTAGGACATACCTCTTAGCTCTGGGACTAGTCTTGTTGCAAACCTTTGCACTTTCTCTAGTTTCTTTACGTGCTTGGCTAGGTGTGGGTTCCAAACTGGTGCCGCATACTCCAATATGGGCCTAACGTATACGGTGTACAGGGTCCTGAACGATTCCTTATTAAGATGTCGGAATGCTGTTCTGAGGTTTGCTAGGCGCCCATATGCTGCAGCAGTTATTTGGTTGATGTGCGCTTCAGGAGATGTGCCTGGTGTTATACTCACCCCAAGATCTTTTTCCTTGAGTGAGGTTTGTAGTCTCTGACCCCCTAGACTGTACTCCGTCTGCGGCCTTCTTTGCCCTTCCCCAATCTTCATGACTTTGCACTTGGTGGGATTGAACTCCAGGAGCCAATTGCTGGACCAGGTCTGCAGCCTGTCCAGATCCCTTTGTAGTTCTGCCTGGTCTTCGATCGAGTGTATTCTTCTCATCAACTTCACGTCATCTGCAAACAGGGACACCTCAGAGTCTATTCCTTCCGTCATGTCGTTCACAAATACCAGAAACAGCACTGGTCCTAGGACTGACCCCTGCGGGACCCCGCTGGTCACAGGTGCCCACTCTGACACCTCGCCACGTACCATGACTCGCTGCTGTCTTCCTGACAAGTATTCCCTGATCCATTGTAGTGCCTTCCCTGTTATCCCTGCTTGGTCCTCCAGTTTTTGCACCAATCTCTTGTGGGGAACTGTGTCAAACGCCTTCTTGCAGTCCAAGAAAATGCAATCCACCCACCCCTCTCTCTCTTGTCTTACTGCTGTCACCATGTCATAGAACTCCAGTAGGTTTGTGACACAGGATTTCCCGTCCCTGAAACCATGCTGGCTGCTGTTGATGAGATCATTCCTTTCTAGGTGTTCCACCACTCTTCTCCTGATAATCTTCTCCATGATTTTGCATACTATACATGTCAGTGACACTGGTCTGTAGTTTAACGCTTCATGTCTGTCTCCTTTTTTAAAGATTGGGACTACATTTGCTGTCTTCCATGCCTCAGGCAATCTCCCTGTTTCGATAGATGTATTGAATATTGTTGTTAGGGGTACACATAGCGCCTCTGCTCCCTCTCTCAATACCCATGGGGAGATGTTATCTGGCCCCATTGTGTGTGTGTGTGTGTGTGTGTGTGTGTGTGTGTGTGTGTGTGTGTGTGTGTGTGTGTGTGTGTGTGTGTGTGTGTGTGTGTGTATGTATGTATGTATGTGTGTGTACTCACCTAATTGTACTCACCTAATTGTGGTTGCAGGGGTCGAGACTCAGCTCCTGGCCCCGCCTCTTCACTGATCGCTACTGGATCCTCTCTCTCTCTGCTTCCGGAGCTTTGTCATACCTCTTCTTAAAACTATGTATGGTTCCTGCCTCCACTACTTCACTTGCTAGGCTATTCCACTTGCTGACAACTCTATGACTGAAGAAATACTTCCTAACGTCCCTGTGACTCGTCTGAGTCTTCAGCTTCCAGTTGTGACCCCTTGTCCCTGTGTCCCCTCTCTGGAACATCCTATCTCTGTCCACCTTGTCTATTCCCCGCAGTATCTTGTATGTCGTTATCATGTCTCCCCTGACCCTTCTGTCCTCCAGTGTCGTCAGTCCGATTTCCCTTAACCTTTCCTCGTACGACATTCCCTTGAGCTCTGGGACTAGCCTTGTTGCAAACCTTTGTACTTTCTCTAACTTCTTGACGTGCTTGACCAGGTGTGGGTTCCAGACTGGTGCTGCATACTCCAGTATGGGCCTAACATACACAGTGTACAGTGTCTTGAACGATTCCTTATTAAGGTATCGGAACGCTATTCTCAGGTTTGCCAGGCGCCCGTATGCTGCAGCGGTTATTTGGTTGATGTGTGCCTCCGGTGATGTGCTCGGTGTTATGGTCACCCCAAGGTCTTTCTCCCTGAGTGAGGTCTGTAGTCTTTGTCCACCTAGCCTATACTCTGTCTGCGGTCTTCTTTGTGTGTGTGTGTGTGTGTGTGTGTGTGTGTGTGTGTGTGTGTGTGTGTGTGTGTGTGTGTGTGTGTGTGTGTGTGTGTGTGTGTGTGTGTGTGTGTGTGTGTGTGTATTTGTGTGTGTATTTGTGTGTGTGTGTGCTCACCTGTTTGTGGTTGCAGGTGTTGTATCACAGCTCCAGGCCCCCACCTCTTCACTTGTCGCTTCCTGCTTTAAGCTATGTATGGATCCTGCCTACACTACATCACTCTCCAGATTACTTCACTTCCTGACAACTCTATGACTAAAGAAATACTTCTAACATCTTTCTGACTCTTCTGAGTTTTCAACTTCCAATTGTGATTCCTTGTTGCTGTTTTCCATCTTTGAAACATTCTGTCCTTATTTACCTTGTCAATTTCTCTCAGAATTTTGTATGTCATTATCATGTCCCTATCCCTCCTGTCCTCCAGTGTCGTCAGGTTGAGTTCCCTTAACCTTTCCTCGTACGGCATATCCTCAGCTACGGGATTAGTCTTGTTGCAAACCTTTGCACTTTCCCTAATTTCTTGATGTGCTTGACCAGGTGAGGGGTTCCATACTGATACTGCATACTCCAGTATGACGTACACGGTGTACATTGTCTTGAATGACTCCTTGCTTAGATATCGAAACGCTATTCTTGGTTGATGTGCGCCTCAGGAGATGTGCTCGGTATGATACTCACCCCAAGATTCTTTTCCTTGAGTGTGGTTTGTAGCCTTTGGCCCCTAGCCTGTACTCCGTCTGCGGTCTTCTTTGCCCTTCCCAATCTTCATGATTATGCACTTGGTGGGGTTAAACTCCAGGAGCTAGTTGTTGGACCAGGCCTGCAGCCTGCCCAGATCCCTTTGTAGTCTTGCCTGGTCCTCATCTGTGTGAATTCTCAGCATTAGCTTCACATCGTCTGTAAACAGAGACACCTCTGAATCTATCACTTCCGTCATGTCATTCACATATACCAGAAAAGGCACCGGCCCTAGGACTGACCATCGTAGAACCCCGCTCGTTACAGGCGCCCACTCTGGTACTTCGTCAAGTACAATCACTGGTTGTTTCCTTCCTGTCAGGTATTCCTAAATCCATGGCAGTGCCTTTCCTGTTATTCCTGCCTGCTCCTCTAGCTTTTACACTAATTCCTTGTGTGGAACTATGCCGATAGCCTTCTTACAATCCAAGAAAATGCAGTCTGCCCACCCCTCTCTTTCTCTTTTCCTCTCTCTCCTGTCTTACTTCTATCACCTCGTCGTAAAACTCCAGTTGGTTTGTGACAGAATTTCCTTTCCCTGAAAACGTGTTGGTTATCGTGTATATGCTCACTCCTTTCTAGGTGCTGTGTGTGTGTGTGTGTGTGTGTGTGTGTGTGTGTGTGTTTGCTTCTGCTCGTAATATAGGCAGACATTAAGACAGACAGGCATCACCCGTGGGAGTGGAGAGTGTTCCTCTCTGTCACAGGTGGGACCACTGCCGTCTGAAAGCCCTTGGGAGGCCACTCAGGAGTGACAGCACTGTGGTAGCCGCCCCTGAGGTGGCTGAACCGGGGTGTCAGTCCAAGGGTAGTTGCACATTGCAGGAAATAACAGTGATAACCCAGCGTGATGGCAGCCTCACCGGAATTTCCGATACAGTGTGAATGAATGTTGAGAGTTAGGAATGTGGGGTGAGGGATGATGTGCTCACCATCTATACTCACACTCATTATTATTGTTCATGCACTCATTATTATTGTTCATACACTCATTATTATTGTTCATACACTCCTTATTATTGTTCATATGATCATTACTGTTGTTTAATCACTCGCTATTATTGTTATTATTGCTCATACACTCGTTATTATTGTTCATACACTCGTTATTATTGTTCATACACTCGTTATTTTTGTTCCTAAACTCATTATTTATTGTTCTTACATTCATTATTGTTGTTCCTATGCTTATTATTATTGTACCTAAACTTATCATGGGCCTCCTGCACCATGCATGGGCCTCCTGCACCATACATGGGCCTCCTGCACCATGCATGGGCCTCCTGCACCATACATGGGCCTCCTGCACCATGCATGGGCCTCCTGCACCATGCATGGGCCTCCTGCACCATGCATGGGCCTCCTGCACCATGCATGGGCCTCCTGCACCATACATGGGCCTCCTGCACCATGCATGGGCCTCCTGCACCATGCATGGGCCTACTGCTCCATGCATGGGCCTCCTGCACCATTCATGGTCCTCCTGCTCCATTCATGGGCCTCCTGCACCATGCATGGGCCTCCTGCACCATGCATGGGCCTCCTGCACCATACATGGGCCTCCTGCACCATGCATGGGCCTCCTGCACCATACATGGGCCTCCTGCACCATGCATGGGCCTCCTGCACCATGCATGGGCCTCCTGCACCATACATGGGCCTCCTGCACCATGCATGGGCCTCCTGCACCATTCATGGGCCTCCTGCACCATGCATGGGCCTCCTGCACCATACATGGGCCTCCTGCACCATGCATGGGCCTCCTGCACCATGCATGGGCCTCCTGCACCATACATGGGCCTCCTGCACCATGCATGGGCCTCCTGCACCATGCATGGGCCTCCTGCACCATGCATGGGCCTCCTGCACCATGCATGGGCCTCCTGCACCATACATGGGCCTCCTGCACCATGCATGGGCCTCCTGCACCATACAAGGGCCTCCTGCACCATGCATGGGCCTCCTGCACCATACATGGGCCTCCTGCACCATGCATGGGCCTCCTGCACCATACATGGGCCTCCTGCACCATGCATGGGCCTCCTGCACCATACATGGGCCTCCTGCACCATACATGGGCCTCCTGCACCATGCATGGGCCTCCTGCACCATGCATGGGCCTCCTGCACCATACATGGGCCTCCTGCACCATACATGGGCCTCCTGCACCATACATGGGCCTCCTGCACCATGCATGGGCCTCCTGCACCATGCATGGGCCTCCTGCACCATACATGGGCCTCCTGCACCATGCATGGGCCTCCTGCACCATACATGGGCCTCCTGCACCATACATGGGCCTCCTGCACCATGCATGGGCCTCCTGCACCATGCATGGGCCTCCTGCACCATGCATGGGCCTCCTGCACCATGCATGGGCCTCCTGCACCATACATGGGCCTCCTGCACCATGCATGGGCCTCCTGCACCATACATGGGCCTCCTGCACCATTCATGGGCCTCCTGCACCATACATGGGCCTCCTGCACCATTCATGGGCCTCCTGCACCATACATGGGCCTCCTGCACCATACATGGGCCTCCTGCACCATACATGGGCCTCCTGCACCATGCATGGGCCTCCTGCACCATGTAAAAAACCTCTCTATTTACTCCTGGAATCCACCACTGGCAGCTCTACTGACTCTTGGTATGAGGTTCACTGGCCGCGACCTTTCATACCACTCTAACCTAGCACGTAATTCAGAGTCCGTGATGGCCTTGATGAATGATTCTTTGAACCGTGAGTGATGTTCTTGCACTTCCCCTGGGGTACAACGAGTTAATTTATTTCCTATGATCTTTAGTGCATCAGCAAATATTCTCCCTGTGTATTCTGCCAGAACCTACATTGCAACTCTCCCACATTCGCATTCCTGAACCTAACACATGCAGGCTCAGAGAGAAACTAAGTACGAGCTTCACGCCTGCTTGCCCTTCTTACCTTAACTGCCTAAGATTGTATAATGTGTCTTGCGTCCGTGCCTCCAGGTCTACCTTCGTCAGGTTTTCAGTAGTATTTGACAGAGTCTGTAGTCTGGGATCCTGTTTGACTAGCTGGGGTAATACAATATTACATAAGTATTATTGTATTACCCCAGTATATACTTCAGGAAGTGAAGACCCCTGGTCTTCACTTTCTGAAGTATATTCTTTACAAGAACAGTGGATCCGCTGTCTCCCTGTTGTCGTCACCCCTGCTGTCGTCACAGGCTCTACAACTCTCCACAAATGCTCTCTAAGCTCTCTTTCTAAAAGTAATTAACAGCTGATACCTCACATCCACCAAATTTGAAAGAAAGCACCAAATATCTGGATATAAAGATAAACTCTAGGGTTTTGCTGTATTAATAAAAAAACAATAGCACATTGTTTCACGTGGACACTCAAGCAAGGAGAGTGTATATGCAAAGCAACTTAAGGTACACTTATTAAAAATGTCACTGGGACAATATAGGGACACATACCATTCTTTATAAATGCCATTATTTATACAAAAAGATTCCTCACTCTCCTCTACTTATTCAGGATACATGCAAGGTTACTGTGACCACGACTGCATCAGACGTCGTTGTTATTATTGTTGTTATGATTGACTTTAAAGGGGAGTTGATACTGATCCACTCCCCTGATATCTGCTGAATCATTGATGTTGTCTTAATAATGTGGCGTAGGCCTTGCTACTTCCCCCTCTATAAAATTATGTACACTTAAGACCGCAGCCAGACGTTCACAGGCCTCCGCTACCACGACAGCTGTAAACACAACCAATACTGAGGGCGGGTAGGAAGTTGTGAGTAGCTAGGGAGGCTGTGAGGGAGAGAGAGAGGCAGAGTGTGAAGAAGGGAGGGCGTGAAGGAGGGAGGCTGTGAAGGAGGGAGGCTGTGAAGGAGGGAGGGTATGAAGGAGGGAAGGTATGAAGGAGGGAGGGTATGAAGGAGGGAAGATATGAAGGAGGGAGGGTATGAAGGAGGGAGGGTATGAAGGAGGGAAGGTATGAAGGAGGGAGGGTATGAAGGAGGGAAGGTATGAAGAAGGGAGGGTATGAAGGAGGGAGGGTATGAAGGAGGGAAGGTATGAAGGAGGGAGGGTATGAATGTCAAGTGGGTTTTCGATAACGTGGATGGGTAAAAATACTCACGTAGGCTGGTAGTACGTATAATATATAACGGGAAGTATGGGAAGCGCCAACAGCCGACCTACCTCTCTCTGCTCCCTATCTTCGACTAACTCTCAAGTGCCTACGGGTGAGGGGTGTTAGAAATCCTGCTATGGTCAGCAGCAATATGAATAATCAGTCAGTGATTCACGCAGACGGTTGGTAGTGAGTCATCTACTGGTACACTGGTTACTGGTAACTGGTTACTAGGAACTGGTACTACTACTGAGAGCTCGGTGACGCTAACGTATGTCGTCCCGACATACAGCTAATACAAACTAGAGACGGCAGGTGTATGGCTTGGGCTGATTCTCTACAATGTCAAAGTACACAACAATTGAACATTATAACATACATAAGTAGAATATTGGAATGGAAGCTTACGTAACTGAAACTGTAATAAAACTGTAATGAATACAAGGTATAATATAGCACAACTCATCGAATGAAACTCAACGTTGAGATTACACAATAGAAGTGATAAAAAAAATTTGATCGATCGATCTGTATTCATGTGATCTACGGATTCTGAGGAAGGAATATATACAAAGAAAGAAGTGTTTAACAGAAAGACAGATTCGGTGCACTCAAATCTAGACTGTTAACTCTCAGAATTCGGAGAGAACGTGAACACAAAAAAAAAAATTCTTGAATACTGATAAGTTGATACTGTAATTATTCATCTATACAGGTTATTTACATTTAACCCCAACTCTGCTAGGGTGAGAGTGATATATGCCGAATGGGTGTCATCTCTGGGAGGATCAAACTCTGTTGCACTGGCTAACTCATGCTGTATTTGAGGCAAATCTGAATTGGAAGTAACAAATGATACTTGAGGATTTCTCAATACCTGTCTTGTACATAGGGAATAACGACATTCAGGTTGATCGTCTGACTGAGTATCAGAGGTAGAGAGTACAGGATCAGGAGGATTGTCAGAGTCTGTCACATTAGTCTGGGTTGGAACATCATTATCATCACATACTAACTTCATATGATCTAAATGCGATTCTTTATACTGACCAGTACTAATTTCTCTAACCTTATACTTATTACCAGTGATATGGTCAACTACTCGATAAGGACCAACAAACTTTTGATCAAGCTTAGGCATTGCAGACGTTTTGTTAAAGTTAGTCAGCATAACTCTCGAACCTACTTTGATTTTGGACGGTTTTGCTCGAGTGTTTGCGACTCTTGTAAATTCTGCTGTTGATTTATGAAGTGTTTCACGGATTCTTCTAAAAACACTTTGAGCTAAGCTGGTACGAGTTGCTATGAAATCATCAGGGTTGTAATTTGGTTTCAGGTTAGAATATAGCAACTCATAAGGCAAACGTTTATCTACACCATACAATGCATAATGTGGAGTGTCACCTATAGAAACATTGTAAGCAGAATTTATAGCACACTGCACATCAGGTATAACTTCATCCCAAGTTTCACTGTTGGGATTGATAGTGGCTCTCAAGACATCAAGTACTTTCTTATCGGTACGTTCCGCTAACCCATTGCTGGCAGGATGATGAGGAACAATGGTGGATTTAGAGATCTTGTACAAGGTACACAAATTTTCAAGAATCTCATTACAGAATTCACCTCCATTATCTGTTACTAGGGACTTAGGGGTGGTATGCCTGCAGATAATGTGTTCTTTAAATGCTTTAGCTACTGTCTCGGCAGTCTTATCTGCAATAGGAACTAACTCACAATAAAACCGCAGCCAGAGGTTCACAGGTCTCCGCTACCACGACAGGTAGGAAGTTGTGAGTAGCTAGGGAGGCTGTGAGGGAGAGAGAGAGGCAGAGTGTGAAGAAGGGAGGGCGTGAAGGAGGGAGGCTGTGAAGGAGGGAGGGTGTGAAGGAGGGAGGGTATGAAGGAGGGAAGGTATGAAGGAGGGAGGGTATGAAGGAGGGAAGGTATGAAGGAGGGAAGATATGAAGGAGGGAGGGTATGAAGGAGGGAGGGTATGAAGGAGGGAAGGTATGAAGGAGGGAGGGTATGAAGGAGGGAGGGTATGAAGGAGGGAAGGTATGAAGGAGGGAGAGTATGAAGGAGGGAGGGTATGAAGGAGGGACGGTATGAAGTAGGGAGGGTATGAAGGAGGGAGGGTATGAAGGAGTGAAGGTATGAAGGAGGGAGGGTATGAAGGAGGGAGGGTATGAAGGAGGGAGGGTATGAAGGAGGAAAGATATGAAGGAGGGAGGGTATGAAGGAGGGAAGGTATGAAGGAGGGAAGGTATGAAGGAGGGAAGGTATGAAGGAGGGAGGGTATGAAGGAGGGAGGGTATGAATGAGGGAAGGCATGAAGGAGGGAGTGTATGAAGGAGGGAGGGTATGAAGGAGGGAGGGTATGAAGGAGGGAAGGTATGAAGGAGGGAGGGTATGAAGGAGGGAGGGTATGAAGGAGGGAGGGTATGAAGGAGGGAGGGTATGAAGGAGGGAAGGTATGAAGAAGGGAGGGTATGAAGGAGGGAGGGTATGAAGGAGGGAGGGTATGAAGGAGGGAAGGTATGAAGAAGGGAGGGTATGAAGGAGGGAGGGTATGAAGGAGGGAGGGTATGAAGGAGGGAAGGTATGAAGAAGGGAGGGTATGAAGGAGGGAGGGTATGAAGGAGGGAGGGTATGAAGGAGGGAAGGTATGAAGGAGGGAGGGTATGAAGGAGGGAGGGTATGAAGGAGGGAGGGTATGAAGGAGGGAAGGTATGAAGAAGGGAGGGTATGAAGGAGGGAGGGTATGGAGGGTATGAAGGAGGTAGGGTATGAAGTAGGGAGGGTATGAAGGAGGGAGGGTATGAAGGAGGGAGGGTATGAAGGAGGGAGGGTATGAAGGAGGGAGGGTATGAAGGAGGGAAGGTATGAAGAAGGGAGGGTATGAAGGAGGGAGGGTATGAAGGAGGGAGGGTATGAAGGAGGGAGGGTATGAAGGAGGGAAGGTATGAAGAAGGGAGGGTATGAAGGAGGGAGGGTATGAAGGAGGGAGGGTATGAAGGAGGGAAGGTATGAAGGAGGGAGGGTATGAAGGAGGGAGGGTATGAAGAAGGGAGGGTATGAAGGAGGGAGGGTATGAAGGAGGGAGGGCATGAAGGAGGGAAGGTATGAAGGAGGGAGGGTATGAAGGAGGGAAGGTATGAAGAAGGGAGGGTATGAAGGAGGGAGGGTATGAAGGAGGGAGGGTATGAAGGAGGGAGGGTATGAAGGAGGGAAGGTATGAAGGAGGGAGGGTATGAAGGAGGGAGGGTATGAAGGAGGGAAGGTATGAAGAAGGGAGGGTATGAAGGAGGGAGGGTATGAAGGAGGGAGGGTATGAAGGAGGGAAGGTATGAAGAAGGGAGGGTATGAAGGAGGGAGGGTATGAAGAAGGGAGGGTATGAAGGAGGGAGGGTATGAAGAAGGGAGGGTGAATTTATACAAATATTCTTAGAGGAAATATTTTTGTTAATGATTTCGAGAAAGACCTGCCTAGTGTGGGCAAGTAGGCCTGCTGCAATGTTCTTATCTATCTATCTGTCTATCTATCTATCTGTATATGTTTGTGTGTGTGTGTGTATGTATATATACTCACCTCACTGTGCTCACCTAGTTGTGGGTGCAGGGGTTGAGTTATAGCTCCTGACCCTGCCTCTTCACTGATCGCTACTGGTTCCTCTCTCTCCTTGCTCCATAAGCTTTATCAAAGCTACGTATGTATGGATTCTGCCTCCACTACATCACTTTCCAGACTATTCCACTTCATGCCAACTCTATTCATGAAAAAATACTTCCTAACATCCCTCTGACTCATCGGAGTCTTCAACTTCCAACTGTGACCCCTTGTTGCTGTGTCCCATCTCTGGAACATCCTGTCTCTGTCCACCTTGTCAATCCTGTGTGTGTATGTATGTACTCAACTAGTTGCGGTTGCAAGGGTGGAGTCACAGCTCCTGTGTGTTAGTTAGTTACCATTTGGTCCTAGGCACATGTCGATTAGACACTAGGCCTGTTGTATGTGCATGCGTGTGTGTGTGTGTGTGTGTGTGTGTGTGTGTGTGTGTGTGTGTGTGTGTGTGTGTGTGTGTGTGTGTGTGTGTGTGTGTGTGTGGTGTGTGTGTGTATATGTGTGTGTGTGTGATGTATGGTCTTGTGTGTGGTGTATGGTGCGTGTGGTGCATGGTGCGTGTGGTGCATGGTGCGTGTGGTGCATGGTGCGTGTGGTGCATGGTGCGTGTGGTGCATGGTGCGTGTGGTGCATGGTGCGTGTGGTGCATGGTGCGTGTGGTGCATGGTGCGTGTGGTGCATGGTGCGTGTGGTGTGTGTGTATGTGTGTATGTGTGTATGTGTGTGTGTGTGTGTGTGTGTGTGTGTGTGTGTGTGTGTGTGTGTGTTGGTGTGTGTGTGTGTGTGTGTGTAAGTAATGACTAGCATCGGTGTGGGAGAGTGAAGTGGGGTCATTATAGCCCGGTCTTTCCAAGAAAGTAAAGGTCAGTGCTCCGCCCCTCTCAGACCTGACCTTTGTAATAAAGATGAGGCTGTGCAATCGTAGAGGCTCGAACCTTTGTCCAGGTGTGTGCCAGAGTCATACGCTGCCATGCTGCCACGAACATTCAGAAGATCTGGACCGCATACATGTCCACACAAGCGGGCGTCAGGAACCTTCAAAAGTGTTGCCCAACACGACTTGCCTGACCTGCCTTCCTAACTGACTAGCATCCCGGGACACTGATTGCGCTTGTCCTTTGTTTGATAGATGGTGTGGTGCACACAAACACACACACACACACACACACACACACACACACACACGAAGGCCCTATCAGACCCACGTGGGGCCAGGGAAAAGACGATGAGCACACTAAGATCAAGCGACAATGAAGGTTTGTTATATGCAGAGATTCTAACAGCCAACTGCAGTAGCAAGGGACAGCTGGCCAGGAGAGACAGTCCACTGAGAATAGAAGTTTCAGATATGACAGGGACTGAAGGCAAGAACATGTCAATGGAAGGAAATAAAATGCCTCAGAGGAAGCAGATGGAGACTCAGTGGGAGGAGGAAAGGGCGAGGTCAGTTTTTGTGTACGGGCTCCAAGAAGCCAAGGGGGCCAACTTTGAAGAAATAAAACAGGAGGAGAAAAAAATGATTGAAGGCATCATGAAAACAATAGGGGAGGGCAATATGACCCAGGTGACAAATTTTCAGAGAATTGGGTGGTTTGCGAGTGGAAGGATACGGCCTGTCAGAGTAACTTTCAAGGAAGAATCAGTTCGAATCAGGATTCTGCAAGAGAAAGCAAGACTGAGGGACAAAGAGGGGTACCAGAGAGTATACCTCGACCGCGACAGAACACAAGAAGAAAGGACTACACTGAAAGAGAGGGTACAGAGACGCAAGGAGGAACGAGAAGCAATGAAAATGAGCAGGACCCAGACACAGGAGGAAGGGCAAACACACCCCACAGAATCTCCCACCAAAAGACCCCACCCGCAACATTTCCAACGCAACTGAGCAACCTATACTACAACCCACTCACTGTTCCCTCTGCCACCAACCCCCATATCACAAACCTCACCCCAACAGCTGTCCCTTATGGGCATTCTGACCCCACCCCCATCAACACATACCCCACCTACACCACAGCCCCATATAGGCCCCCACCAAGGCTCTCGCTCCCCCAACCCCAATATACTTGCATGACCACAATGATAGAAAAGAAACTAAAGGTTTGGTACACAAACGCGGACGGAATAACGAATAAACATGAGGAGTGGAATGAAAGAATCAGTGAAAAATCCCCAGACATCATAGCAGTCACAGAAACAAAACTCGCTGAGACAATAACAGACACAATCTTCCCAACAGGATATCAGATCCTGAGGAAAGATAGAAGGAGTAGAGGGGGAGGAGGGGTTGCACTGCTCATAAAACACCAATGGGGATTTGAGGAAATGGAAGGCATGGACATGATTGGAGAAAGAGACTACATTGTAGGTACAATTCAGTCCGGAGAACCTAAAGTAGTCATTGGAGTGATGTATAACCCACCACAGAACTGCAGGAGGCCAAGAGAGGAGTACGAAGAAAACAACAGGGTGATGGTGGACACACTGGCTGAGGTGGCAAGAAGAGCTCACTCGAGCAGAGCAAAGTTACTGGTAATGGGCGATTTCAACCACAGGGAGATCGACTGGGAAAACCTGGAGCCACATGGGGGTCCCGAAACATGGAGAGCCAAGATGTTGGATGTGGTACTTGAAAACCTCATGCATCAACATGTCAGGGACACAACCAGAGAGAGAGGGGAGGATGAGCCAGCAAGACTGGATCTTGTGTTCACCCTGAGCAGTTCAGACATCGAGGACATCACTTACGAGAGGCCCCTTGGAGCTAGCGATCATGTGGTTCTGAGTTTTGACTATATAGTAGAGTTACAAGTGGAGAAGGTAACAGGAACTGAAGGGGACAGGCCAAACTATAAAAGGGGGGACTACACAGGTATGAGAAACTTCCTGCAGGAGGTTCAGTGGGACAGAGAAATGGTAGGAAAATCAGTAAACGAGATGATGGAATATGTGGCAACAAAGTGCAAGGAGGCAGAGGAAAGTTTTGTTCCCAAGGGAAACAGAAATAATAGGAAGACCAAAACGAGTCCTTGGTTTACCCGAAGGTGTAGGGAGGCAAAAACTAAGTGCAACAGAGAATGGAAAAGGTACAGGAGGCATAGGACCCAGGAAAACAAGGAGATTAGTAGAAGAGCCAGAAACGAGTATGCGCAGATAAGGAGGGAGGCCCAGCGACAGTATGAAAACGACATAGCATCGAAAGTCAAATCTGACCCGAAACTGCTGTATAGCCACATTAGGAGGAAGACAACAGTCAAGGACCAGGTGATAAGGCTGAGGAAAGAAGGTGGAGAACTCACAAGAAACGATCAAGAGGTATGTGAGGAGCTCAACACGAGATTTAAGGAAGTATTTACAGTAGAGACAGGAAGGACTCTGGGGGGACAGACCAGATGGGGACACCAACAAGGAATACACCAACAAGTGTTGGACGACATACATACAGATGAGGAGGAGGTGAAGAAACTGCTAAGGGACATCGATACCTCAAAGGCAATGGGACCGGACAACATCTCTCCATGGGTCCTTAGAGAGGGAGCAGATATGTTGTGCGTACCACTTACCACAATCTTCAACACATCCCTGGAAACTGGGCAACTACCTGAGGTATGGAAGACGGCAAATGTAGTTCCCATTTTCAAAAAAGGAGACAGAAAAGAGGCACTAAACTATAGACCTGTGTCATTGACGTGTATAGTATGCAAAATTATGGAGAAGATTATCAGGAGGAAAGTGGTGGAGCACCTGGAACGGAACAGGAGTATAAATGCCAACCAGCACGGATTCACGGAAGGCAAATCCTGTGTCACAAACCTTCTAGAGTTTTATGATAAAATAACAGAAGTAAGACAAGAGAGAGAGGGGTGGGTTGATTGCATCTTCTTGGACTGCAAGAAGGCTTTTGACACAGTTCCTCACAAGAGATTAGTGCAGAAGCTAGAGCATCAGGCGCATATAACAGGAAGGGCACTGCAATGGATCAGAGAATACCTGACAGGGAGGCAACAACGAGTCATGGTACGTAATGATGTATCACAGTGGGCACCTGTGACGAGCGGGGTCCCACAGGGGTCGGTCCTAGGACCAGTGCTATTTTTGGTATATGTGAACGACATGACGGAAGGGTTAGACTCAGAAGTGTCCCTGTTTGCAGATGATGTGAAGTTAATGAGGAGAATTAAATCTGATGAGGACCAGGCAGGACTTCAAAGAGACCTGGACAGACTGGACACCTGGTCCAGCAAATGGCTTCTCGAATTTAATCCTGCCAAATGCAAAGTCATGAAGATAGGGGAAGGGCACAGAAGACCACAGACAGAGTATAGGCTAGGTGGCCAAAGACTGCAAACCTCACTCAAGGAGAAAGATCTTGGGGTGAGTATAACACCGAGCATGTCTCCGGAAGCACACATCAATCAGATAACTGCTGCAGCATATGGGCGCCTGGCAAACCTGAGAACAGCATTCCGACACCTTAGTAAGGAATCATTCAAGACACTGTACACCGTGTATGTCAGGCCCATACTGGAGTATGCAGCACCTGTTTGGAACCCGCACTTGATAAAGCACGTCAAGAAACTAGAGAAAGTACAAAGGTTTGCAACAAGGTTAGTTCCAGAGCTAAGGGGAATGTCCTATGAAGAAAGATTAAGGGAAATCGGCCTGACGACACTGGAGGACAGGAGGGTCAGGGGAGACATGATAACGACATATAAAATACTGCGTGGAATAGACAAGGTGGACAAGGACAGGATGTTCCAGGGAGGGGACACAGAAACAAGAGGCCACAATTGGAAGTTGAAGACACAAATGAGTCAGAGAGATAGTAGGAAGTATTTCTTCAGTCATAGAGTTGTAAGGCAGTGGAATAGCCTAGAAAATGACGTAGTGGAGGCAGGAACCATACACAGTTTTAAGACGAGGTTTGATAAAGCTCATGGAGCGGGGAGAGAGAGGGTCTAGTAGCAACCGGTGAAGAGGCGGGGCCAGGAGCTAGGACTCGACCCCTGCAACCACAAATAGGTGAGTACAAATAGGTGAGTACACACACACTGTACACCGTGTACGTCAGGCCCATACTGGAGTATGCAGCACCTGTTTGGAAACCGCACTTGATCAAGCACGTCAAGAAATTAGAGAAAGTGCAAAGGTTTGCGACAAGGTTAGTTCCAGAGCTAAGGGGAATGTCCTATGAAGAAAAGTTAAGGGAAATCGATCTGACGACACTGGAGGACAGGAGGGTCAGGGAAGACGTGATAAGGACATACAAAATACTGCGCGGAATAGACAAGGTGGACAAAGACAGGATGTTCTAGAGATGGGACACAGAAACAAGAGGTGACAATTGGAAGTTGAAAACTCAGATGAGTCAAAGGGATGTTAGGAAATATTTCTTCAGTCATAGAGTTGTTAGGCAGTGGAATAGCCTAGAAAGTGACGTAGTGGAGGCAGGAACCATACATAGTTTTAAGACGAGGTTTGATAAAGCTCATGGAGCAGGGAGAGAGAGGACCTAGTAGCAACCAGTGAAGAGGTGGGGCCAGGAGCTAAGACTCGACCCCTGTAACCACAAATACTTGAGTACAAATAGGTGAGTACACAGGAGAGGAGGGAGAGAGTGGACTTAGTAGCGACCGGCGAAGAGGCGAGGCCAGGAGCTATGACTCGGTCCTTGTAACCACAAATAGGTGGGACAACTAGGTGAGTACACACGCAGTCATTCATGACCATATACATGTACAGCATAAATCAAGTTCATCTTGGAGTGCGTGGCACCAGCAAGCAACCCACATCTGTGACATGTTAAGATACTGGAGAAAGTACAAAGGTATACAACCAGAAGGTTTATACCATAGATAAATCAGGAATGGCTGACGGAATTTTAGTTAACTGCTTTGGAGGACAGAAGAGCCAGGGGAGACGAGATAACAACATACAAAATACTCAGTGGAATTTATAGAGTAGACTGGGATAGGCTGTTTGAAAGGCGAGAAACACACGTTCTCTCTCTCTCTCTCTCTCTCTCTCTCTCTCTCTCTCTCTCTCTCTCTCTCCTTAATTCCCCACTACTACAACTTCCCCTACCACTACTACTACTACTGCTACTACTACTACTACTACTACTACTACTACTACTACTACTACTACTACTACTACTACTACTACTGCTACTACTACTACTACTACTACTACTACTACTACTGCTACTACTACTACTACTACCACTACTACTACTACTACTACTACTGCTACCACTACCACTACCACTACTACTACTACTACTACTACTACTACTACCACTACTACTACTACTACTACTACTACTACTACTACTACTACTACTACTACTACTACTACTGCCACCACTTCCTCTTCCTGCCTATATATACCCGTCCTGCTCCACTTCTCGTTAGTGTGACTTTGTAAATGGTCCAAGTCGGACCGAAACGTCGTCGTAAGCTCCTCTCTTCTATGTGCGGGTTATTTGTCTCTCTCTCTCTCTCTCTCTCTCTCTCTCTCTCTCTCTAAGTTCATGTCACAGAGGAACTAATTACTGAACTGACATAATCTTGTATACCTGGAGTATACCTGGGAAGGGTTTAGGGGGTCAACGACCCCGCGGCCCGGTCTGAGACCAGGCCTCGTGGTGGATCAAGAAGGCTGGAGGCTGTGGAGATATCTTATCTGAGAGCAATGTGTGGTATGAATATTATACAGAAAATTCATAGTTTGGAAGTTAGAAGGAGGTGCGAGGTTACTATAAGTATTATCCAGAAAGCTGAGAAGAGGTTGATGAGGTGGTTTGTACATTCTGAGAGGTTGGAACAAAATATAATCGCTTGGAGAGTGTATAAATCTGTAGTGGAAGGAAGGGGGAGGGGGGAGGGGGTCACTGTTGAAAAGGTTCGACTTACCTAACCTAGCCTAACTTTACCTAACCTAACCTAACCTTACCTAACCTAACCTAACCTAACCTAACCTTACCTAACCTAACCTAACCTAACCTAACCTAACCTAACCTAACCTAACCTTACCTAACCTAACCTAACCTAACCTAACCTAACCTAACCTAACCTAACCTAACCTAACCTTACCTAACCTAACCTAACCTAACCTAACCTTACCTAACCTAACCTAACATAACCTAACCTAACCTAACCTAACCTAACCGAACCTAACCTAACCTAACCTAACCTAACCTAACCTAACCTAACCTAAAACCTAACCTAACCTAACCTAACCTAACCTAACCTAACCTAACCTAACCTAAAACCTTACCTAACCTAACCTAACCTAACCTTACGTAACCTAACCTAACCTAACCTAACCTAACCTAACCTAACCTAACCTAACCTAACCTAACCTAACCTAACCTAACCTAAAACCTAACCTAACCTTACCTAACCTAGCCTAACCTTACCTAACCTAACCTAACCTTACCTAACCTAACCTAACCTAACCTTACCTAACCTAACCTAACCTAACCTAACCTAAAACCTAACCTAACCTTACCTAACCTAACCTAACCTTACCTAACCTAACCTTACCTAACCTAACCTAACCTAACCTAACCTAACCTAACCTAACCTAACCTAACCTTACCTAACCTAACCTAACCTAACCTAACCTAACCTAACCTAACCTAACATAACCTAACCTAACCTAACCTATAACCTAACCTAACCTTACCTTACCTAACCTAATCTAACCTTACCTAACCTAACCTAACCTAACCTAACCTAACCTAACCTAACCTTACCTAACCTAACCTAACCTAACCTAACCTAACCTAACCTAAAACCTAACCTAACCTTACCTAACCTAACCTTACCTAACCTAACCTAACCTAACCTTACCTAACCTAACCTAACCTAACCTAACCTAACCTAACCTAACCTAACCTAACCTAAAACCTAACCTAACCTTACCTAACCTAACCTAACCTAACCTAACCTTACCTAACCTAACCTTACCTAACCTAACCTAACCTAACCTAACCTAACCTAACCTAACCTAAAACCTAACCTTACCTAACCAAACCTAACCTTACCTAACCTAACCTAACCTAACCTAACCTAACCTAACCTAACCTAAAACCTAACCTAACTTTACCTAACCTAACCTTACCTAACCTAACCTTACCTAACCTAACCTAACCTAACCTAACCTAACCTAACCTAACCTAAAACCTAACCTAACCTAACCTAACCTAACCTAAAACCTAACCTTACCTAACCTAACCTTACCTAACCTAACCTAACCTAACCTAACCTAACCTAACCTAACCTAAACTAACCTAACCTAACCTAACCTAAAACCTAACCTAACCTTACCTAACATAGCCTAACCTTACCTAACCTAACCTAACCTTACCTAACCTAACCTAACCTAACCTAACCTTACCTAACCTAACCTAACCTAACCTAACCTAACCTAACCTAAAACCTAACCTAACCTTACCTAACCTAACCTAACCTTACCTAACCTAACCTTACCTAACCTAACCTAACCTAACCTAACCTAACCTAACCTAACATAACCTAACCTAACCTTACCTAACCTAACCTAACCTAACCTAACCTAACCTAACCTAAAACCTAACCTAACCTTACCTAACCTAGCCTAACCTTACCTAAACTAACCTTACCTAACATAACCTAACCTAACCTAACCTAACCTAACCTAACCTAACCTAACCTAACCTATAACCTAACCTAACCTTACCTTACCTTACCTAACCTAACCTAACCTAACCTAACCTAACCTAACCTAACCTAACCTAACCTAACCTTACCTAACCTAACCTAACCTAACCTAACCTAAAACCTAACCTAACCTTACCTAACCTAACCTAACCTTACCTAACCTAACCTTACCTAACCTAACCTAACCTAACCTAACCTAACCTAACCTAACCTAACCTAACCTAACCTAAAACCTAACCTAACCTTACCTAACCTAACCTAACCTAACCTAACCTAACCTAACCTAACCTAACCTAACCTAACCTAACCTAACCTAACCTAACCTAACCTAACCTAACCTAAAACCTAACCTAACCTTACCTAACCTAACCTAACCTTACCTAACCTAACCTAACCTAACCTAACCTAACCTAACCTAACCTAACCTAACCTAACCTAACCTAACCTAAAACCTAACCTAACCTTACCTAACCTAGCCTAACCTTACCTAACCTAACCTAACCTAACCTAAACGTAACCTAACCTTACCTAACCTAACCTAACATAACCTACTATAACCTAACCTAACCTTACCTACCCTAACCTAACCTAACCTAATCTAACCTACCCTAACCTACCCTAACCTAACCTAACCTACCCTAACCTAACCTAACCTAACCTAACCTAACCTAACCTAACCTAACCTAACCTTACCTAA
>NW_027196311.1:0-5000 GCF_038502225.1 Cherax quadricarinatus | reverse complement strand
TTGGAGCAGATGTTAGCTTTTCTTTTAGAGTTTGGAATGCTCTTTCTTGACGGAAGGTCCAAACAAAAGGAGCATCTTTCTTAAGCAACTCAGTTAGAGGAGCAGCTATGGAAGAAAAATTGGCAATGAAAGATCTATAAAAACCTGCTAAGCCCACAAAGGATCTTACGGCATCAGCAGTTTTGCGTGTTGGAAAATTTAGTACTGCAGTTACTTTACTTTGGTCAGTCGTAACCCATCTAGGAGTGACTTAATTTCTGATCTGAAAAATTGACATTTAGACAGTTTGAGCTTTAAATTGTCTTCTTCAAGCTTACCAAGTACTACATCAAGTCTTTTCAAGTGTGTATCCACGTCTTTAGACATGACGATTACGTCATCTAAGTATACCATAAGTGCATTACCTATGAGACCTCTAATGATATTAGTCATGAGCCTTGAGAACGTGATAGGGGAGGATCGTAATCCAAACGCCATACGGAGGAAGTGATAATGACCTGTAGGAGTGGAGAATGCAGTTAGCTCTTGGCTGTCCTCGTGAAGAGGGACTTGCCAAAACCCTTGTAACAAATCCAGGGTTGAAAAGACTTTGTTATCTCCGATGTTACGTAAAAGATCACCCAGTACAGGAAGTGGGAAGCGATCTGGAATGGTTTTCGCATTTAACTTCCTAAAGTCAATCACTGGGCGCCAAGTACCATCCTTCTTAGGTACTAGGATCAAGGGTGCATTCCAAGGTGAATTGCTAGGTGCAATAACTCCATCATCAAGCATTTGATTGATCAATTCTTCTGCGACAGCAACTTGTGAATGAGGCATTCTGTACGCAGGTATGTAGATAGGTCTAGTACCAGGTTCAAGTGGAATACGATGGGACAATAAGTTCGTTATACCCATCTTCTCACCTGGTAAGGCAATGGCTTTACGACGTTTGTTCAACAGAGTCAACAAACGCTTGACTTCATCTGGGAAGTCAGTGGGAGCTAAGTCTTTCTCCTCAACTGGTGGAACAGATTGATCCAATGAAGTGGATGAGGTCTCCCCGGCAGAAATAGCACCGACCCACTGGTCAGGTGACAACTCATCCTCTACCTGAACAGGGTAAGGATAGTGAACAAGGTCAACAAGATTGGTATTAGCTCTGAGACGAACACTGTGACCAGAAGTGTCAGTAACCAGTGTACCAGTAGATGACTCACTACCAACCGTCTCTGCGTGAATCACTGTCTGTATTCATATTGTTGCTGACCACATCAGTATTCAAACACCCCCCTCACATATGGGTACTGGGGTTAGTTAGTCTGACGAGAGTGAGCAAGGAGGCAGGTCACGGCTGTTTGGCTCTTCCACATTATCCGTAATATACGTACTTCCAGCCTACGTGAGTATTTCTTTACCCTATCCACGTGTTCGAACCCCACATGA
Source organism: Cherax quadricarinatus (assembly GCF_038502225.1). NCBI lineage: Eukaryota > Metazoa > Arthropoda > Malacostraca > Decapoda > Parastacidae > Cherax > Cherax quadricarinatus. The sequence continues at coordinate 3,575 of NW_027196311.1, read as the reverse complement.
TAACCTAACCTAACCTAACCTAACCTAACCTAAAACCTAACCTAACCTTACCTAACCTAACCTAACCTAACCTAACCTAACCTAACCTAAAACCTAACCTAACCTAACCTAAAACCTAACCTAACCTTACCTAACCTAACCTAATCGAACCTAACCTAACCTAACCTAACCTAACCTAACCTAAAACCTAACCTAACCTTACCTAACCTAACCTAACCTAACCTAACCTAAAACCTAACATAACCTAACCTAAAACCTAACCTAACCTTACCTAACCTAACCTAATCTAACCTAACCTAACCTAACCTAACCTAACCTAACCTAACCTAACCTAACCTAACCTAACTTAACCTCCTTTCCAAACTACACCTCACTCTTTCCACCGTCCATCTTCGCTTTCTCGGTCCAACCTTCCCTCTTTCTCTCCCTCTCGCTCTTTTCCTCCCTCCCTGGTATTATTGTCACTATCATCACCTGGTATTATTGTCACTATCATCACCGGTATTATTGTCACTGTCATCACCTGGTATTATTGTCACTTATCTCATTACCTGGTATTATTGTCACTATCATCACCTGGTATTATTGTCACTATCATCACCTGGTATTATTGTCACTATCATCACCTGGTATTATTGTCACTATCATCACCTGGTATTATTGTCACTATCATCACCTGGTATTATTGTCACTATCATCACCTGGCATTATTGTCACCTATCATCACCTGGCATTATTGTCACCATCATCACCTGGCATTATTGTCACCTATCACCACCTGGTATTATTGTCACTATCATCACCTGCGTTATTGTCACTATCATCATTTGGCATTATTGTCACTATCATCACCTGGTATTATTGTCACTATCATCACCTGGCGTTATTGTCACCTATCATCACCTGGTATTATTGTCACTATCATCACCTGGTATTATTGTCACTATCATCACCTGGTATTATTGTCACTATCATCACCTGGTATTATTGTCACTATCATCACCTGGTATTATTGTCACTATCATCACCTGGTATTATTGTCACTATCATCACCTGGTATTACTTGTCACTATCATCACCTGGCATTATTGTCACTATCATCACCTGGCATTATTGTCACTATCATCACCTGGTATTATTGTCACTATCATCACCTGGTATTATTGTCACCATCATCACCCTGGTGTTATTGTCACTATCATCACCTGGCGTTATTGTCACTATCATCACCTGGCATTATTGTCACTATCATCACCTGGCATTATTGTCACTATCATCACCTGGTGTTATTGTCACTATCATCACCTGGCATTATTGTCACTATCATCACCTGGTATTATTGTCACTATCATCACCTGGCATTATTGTCACATCATCACCTGGCATTATTGTCACATCATCACCTGGCATTATTGTCACTATCATCACCTGGTGTTATTGTCACTATCATCACCTGGTATTATTGTCACTATCATCACCTGGCATTATTGTCACCTATCATCACCTGGTATTATTGTCACTATCATCACCTGGTATTATTGTCACTATCATCACCTGGTATTATTGTCACTATCATCACCTGGTCATTATTGTCACTATCATCACCTGGCATTATTGTCACTATCATCACCTGGCATTATTGTCACTATCATCACCTGGGCGTTATTGTCACTATCATCACCTGGTGTTATTGTCACCATCATCACCTGGCATTATTGTCACTATCATCACCTGGCATTATTGTCACCATCATCACCTGGTGTTATTGTCACCATCATCACCCTGGCATTATTGTCACCTATCATCACCTGGTATTATTGTCATCATCATCACCTGGCATTATTGTCACTATCATCACCTCGGCATTATTGTCACTATCATCACCTGGCATTATTGTCACTATCATCACCTGGCATTATTGTCACCTCATCATCACCTGGTATTATTGTCACTATCATCACCTGGCATTATTGTCACTATCCACCTGGTCATTATTGTCACCATCATCACCTGGCATTATTGTCACTATCATCACCTGGTATTATTGCCACTATCATCACCCTGGTATTATTGTCACTATCATCACCTGGCGTTATTGTCACTATCATCACCCGGCATTATTGCCACATCATCACCTGGTATTATTGTCACTATCATCACCTGGTCATTATTGTCACCTATCATCACCTTGGCATTATTGCCACTATCATCACCTGGTATTCATTGTCACTATCATCACCTGGCGGTTATTGTCACTATCATCACCTGGTATTATTGCCACTATCATCACCTGGCATTATTGTCACTATCATCACCTGGCGTTATTGTCACCATCATCACCTGGTATTATTGCCACTATCATCACCCTGGCATTATTGTCACTATCATCACCCTGGTATTATTGTCACTATCATCACCCTGGCATTATTGCCATATCATCACCTGGCATTATTGTCACCATCATCACCTGGTATTATTGTCACTTATCATCACCTGTCGTTATTGTCATATCCATCACCTGGCATTATTGTCACCATCATCACCTGGTGTTATTGTCATTCATATCATCACCTGGCATTATTGCCACTATCATCACCTGGCATTATTGTCACTATCATCACCTGGCATTATTGTCACTATCATCCACCTGGCGTTATTGTCACCTATCATCACCGGTATTATTGTCATATCATCACCTGGTATTATTGTCACTATCATCACCCTGGTATTATTGTCACTATCATCACCTGGTATTATTGTCACTATCATCACCTGGCATTATTGTCACTATCATCACCTGGCATTATTGTCACTATCATCACCTGGCATTATTGTCACTATCATCACCTGGCATTATTGCCACTATCATCACCTGGTATTATTGTCACTATCATCACCTGGTATTATTGTCATTATCATCACCTGGCGTTATTGTCACTATCATCACCTGGCATTATTGTCACTATCATCACCTGGTGTTATTGCTCACTATCATCACCTGGCATTATTGCCACTATCATCACCTGGTCATTATTGTCACATCATCACCTGTGTTACCGTCACCTATCATCACCTGGCATTATTGTCACTATCATCACCTGGTATTATTGTCACTATCATCACCTGGTATTATTGTCACTATCATCACCTGGCAATTATTGTCACTATCATCACCTGGTATTATTGTCACTATCATCACCTGGCATATTGCCACCTATTCACTCACCTGGTATTATTGTCACTATCATCACCTGGTATTATTGTCACTATCATCACCTGGCGTTATTGTCACTATCATCACCCGGCATTATTGTCACTATCATCACCTGGCATTATTGTCACTATCATCACCTGGTATTATTGTCACCTATCATCACCTGGCGTTATTTCACTATCATCACCTGGCATTATTGCCACTATCATCACCTGGCATTATTGTCACCTATCATCCCCTGGCGTTATTGTCACCTATCATCACCTGGTAATTATTGTCACTATCATCACCTGGTGTTACCTTGTCACTATCATCACCTGGCATTATTGCCACTATCATCACCTGGTATTACTATTACAAT
>NW_027196310.1:95000-97349 GCF_038502225.1 Cherax quadricarinatus | reverse complement strand
ATCAGTAGAGAAAGAGAAGTATCAGTTGGAGAAAAGAAAGAGTGGGGAAATGTAGAATGAAAGAGCGAGAGAAAGTGTGCAAGTTGAAAAGCAGGGAAAATAAGGAGAACAAGTGTGTGAGAGAGTGGAAAAGTTAGCAAGGGGAATGAAAAAAACAGTGAGATGTAAAGGAAGACGATAATAATGAAAGAGAAAGAAAACAAAAGAGCCGGAAATAGCAAGAGGCCGAAAGAAAACAAAAGGCACGAGAGATAGAGAGAGAGAATGAGTGTGTATATGATCGAGAAAGAATGAGGAAGGGAATGTGAACCAGTGATAAAGGAGAGTGTTAACGATAGAACAAGAAGCACTGTTACTAGACATTATCCATCATGTCAGAACAAGAGGAAAAGCAAAGATCTGAGAGAGTGAAAGCCAGAAAAGCTTTAGTGAAAACAAAATCAAATCAGCTTAGGTTAAATACCGAAACTGAGAGAGCAAAATGAGAGATCAACAATGAGAGTGAGAAAGAACTGAAAGTGACAGAAGGAAAGTAAAAAAGTGAAAGCATAACATCGACATAGAGAACAGGGCAGCGCGAAAGAGAACTGGTGAAGAGAAACACAAAGGAGCCATGATTTTGCGTCAGTGACATAGTTGAGGGTTAACAATTGTCTAAGAGTGTGACTGTGAGCTCGTTGGGCATAGAACTTGATCACTTTTATGTTCGACGAGTTTCATATGTCTGCAATCTAGTACCTCAGTTTGTAAATATTGCATATTTGTAGTACCAAAAGACCGTGATTATATGGTGGTCATTCCCCAGTTATCATTTTGCCAGTTGCCTCAGACCTTAATGTGGGGCTTATTTTCTTTTTTTTTCTTTTTGCCTAGCGGTGTCCGTAGGGACCCCGCTAGCAGAGTGAGACCTATGGTCTGGGGGTGGGGGTGTTATGCAGGGTTCTGCATGACATCGTAATGTACATATAGTGATGAAGTGTGCCATAATAATATGAATATTGTAGTTGTAAGGAATAATTTTATAATTGATAATGTGCATTTGGGGGTACTGTAAAGTACTCTAACTGTAATTATAAAGAAATTGTGTTAATGATTTATTTTCCAAGGATGTTTGGGTATGCAGAGTAAGCGTGGGGAGGGAGTCACGTGACGTGAGCATGGGGTGTAGAGGCTGGCGTCGGAGATGCTGTGTATTTAAGTTAAGTTTGTAGTTGTACACTCATTTTGTTTATCCAACTCAAGCCATAGGCTTTCATATGGCTTACCTGTATGTTAACCCAGGCACTGACATGGTCAGGGTGCTGTGGGATGAGTGATGAAGTAAGAAATGAGGATTGTAGTGTAATGACGGCCTGACGCTGACGGAAGCCTAGTGTTATGGTGGCTGAACCTCCAGCCAGCTGTGTGTACCCTCATTTGGGCGTTTAGAATTAAGGTTTTTCTGTTATGTTATGTTATGGTAATTAAATAGATATATTTTCCTAATTGGGATTTTTGCCTAACCCTCTGTTAGCCAACCCCTTGAAGTAACACATACTGGTTTAGCGCTTTCTGTTTTGACTGGGATAGCCCTGGGTGGCCGGTTTGGGCTTGAGATGTGTGTAACTTTTACCTTTGCCCTTAGACCAGGCTCAAGCCCCCAGCTATCCCACATTTCTGCATAACAGCATCTCATATACTCTGTCATTTTCTCTCCTTTTACATTCCTTCACCTCTCTCTTAACCTCTCTTTTACTCTCCATATACTCCTCTCTCGTTGCACCACTTCTATTTTACAAAAACCTCTCATATGCTAACTCTTTCTCTCTTACTACTCTCTTTATCTCATCATTCCACCAGTCGCTCTTCTTCCCTCCTGCACCCACTTTCCTGTAACCACAAACTTCTCCTGAACACTAACACTACTTTCTTAAATCTACCCCATACCTCTTCAACCTCATTGCCTATACTCCCACTAACCCATCTTTCTCCCAATTGGTGTTTATATCTTAAACTGTCTCTTCCTCTAGTTTATAAGCCTTTACCTCTTACCTGCTGTTGCCATTCTCATTGTTTCCTCTCCACCTTTTACTCGCACTGTAGCTACAACTAAGAAATGATTTGATATATCTGTGGCCTCTCTATATATATTCACATCCTGAGGTCTACCCATCAGTCTTTTATGTACCAATACAAAGTCTAATAAAGTACTGTCATTATGCTCTATTTTATATATTGTTTATTTATTTATCCTTTTATTCTTAAAATATGTATTACCTATTACCAAACCGCTTTTTATACAAAGTTCAATCAAAGACCTCATTGTCATTTACACTTGGCACCCCAAACGTACCTACCAGATCATCTATA
>NW_027196310.1:62500-90000 GCF_038502225.1 Cherax quadricarinatus | reverse complement strand
GGAATGGCAAGAAAGAATCAATGAGAAGTCCCCAGACATCATAGCAGTTACAGAAACACAACTCATGGAGACAATAACAGATGCAATCTTCCCACCAGGATACCAGATCATGAGAAAAGATAGAAGGGGCAGGGGGGGAGGTGGGGTTGCTCTGCTCGTAAAAAACAGATGGAAATTCGAGAAAATGGAAGGAATAGATGAGACGGGAGAAAGAGACTACATAGCAGGTACACTTCAGTCTGGGGAACACAAAGTGGTCATTGCAGTGATGTATAATCCTCCACAGAACTGCAGGACGCCAAGAGAGGAATATGAAGAGAGCAATAGAGCAATGGTGGACACACTTGCTGAGGTGGCAAGAAGAGCTCACTCCAGCAGAGCAAAGTTGCTGTTATGGGGGATTTCAACCACAGGGAGATTGACTGGGAAAACCTGGAGCCACATGGGGGTCCCGAAACATGGAGAGCCAGGATGTTGGACGTGGTGCTGGAAAACCTCATGCACCAACATGTTAAGGACACTACCAGAGTGAGAGGGGAGGATGAACCAGCAAGATTGGACCTTGTGTTCACCCTGGGCAGCTCAGACATTGAGGACATCAAGTATGAGAGTCCCCTAGGAGCTAGCGACCACGTGGTTCTGTGCTTTGAATACATAGTAGAGCTGCAAGTGGAGAGAATAACAGGAGTAGAATGGGAAAAGCCTGACTATAAAAGAGGGGACTACATAGGGTTGAAGAACTTCCTGCGGGAGGTCCAGTGGGACAGAGAACTGGCAGGAAAGCCAGTAAATGAAATGATGGAATATGTAACAACAAAATGCAAGGAGGCAGTGGAAAGGTTCATTCCCAAGGGCAACAGTAACAACGGGAAGACCAGAACGAGCCCCTGGTTTACCCGACGGTGTAAGGAGGCAAAAACAAAGTGCAATAGAGAATGGAAAAAGTACAGAAGGCAGAGAACACACGAAAATAGGGAGATCAGTCGCAGAGCCAGGAATGAGTACGCACAGGTAAGGAGGGAGGCCCAGCGACAGTATGAAAATGACATAGCATCAAGAATCAAGACTGACCCGAAACTGTTGTATAGCCACATCAGGAGGAAGACAACAGTCAAAGGCCAGGTGATCAGATTAAGGACAGAAGGTGGAGAACTCACAAGAAATGATCAGGAGGTATGTGAGGAGCTGAACAGGAGATTTAAGGAAGTTTTTACAGTAGATACAGGAAGGGCTGTGGGAAGACAGCACAGAAGGGAACATCAAGAGGGAATATACCAACAAGTGTTGGATGACACACGAACATCTGAGTAGGAGGTGAAGAAGCTCTTAAGTGACCTTGACACCTCAAAGGCGATGGGACCGGACAACATCTCCCCATGGGTCCTTAGAGAAGGAGCAGAGATGCTGTGTGTGCCCCTAACCACAATCTTCAACACTTCCCTTGAAACTGGGCAACTACCTGAGAAATGGAAGACAGCTAATGTAGTCCCCATATTTAAGAAAGGAAACAGAAACGAGGCACTAAACTACAGACCTGTGTCTCTAACATGTATTGTGTGCAAAGTCATGGAGAAGATTATCAGGAGGAGAGTGGTCGAACACCTGGAAAGGAACAAGATTATAAATGAAAACCAGCATGGGTTCATGGAAGGCAAATCTTGTATCACAAACCTCCTGGAGTTTTATGACAAGGTAACAGAAGTAAGACACGAGAGAGAGGGGTGGGTAGATTGCGTTTTCCTAGACTGCAGGAAGGCCTTTGACACAGTTCCCCACAAGAGATTAGTGCAGAAGCTGGAGGATCAGGCACACGTAAAAGGAAGGGCACTGCAATGGATAAGGGAATACCTGACAGGGAGGCAGCAACGAGTCATGGTACGTGAAGAGGTATCACAGTGGGCGCCTGTTACGAGCGGGGTCCCACAGGGGTCAGTTCAAGGACCAGTGCTATTTTTGATATATGTGAACGACATGATGGAAGGAATAGACTCTGAAGTGTCCCTGTTCGCAGATGACGTGAAGTTGATGAGAAGAATTAAATCGGACGAGGATGAGGCAGGACTGCAAAGAGACCTGGAGAGGCTGGACATGTGGTCCAGTAACTGGCTTCTCGAATTCAATCCAGCCAAATGCAAAGTCATGAAGATTGGGGAGGGGCAAAGAAGACCGCAGACAGAGTATAGGCTAGGTGGACAAAGACTACAGACCTCACTCAGGGAGAAAGACCTTGGGGTGACCATAACACCGAGCACATCACCGGAGGCACACATCAACCAAATAACCGCTGCAACATACGGGCGCCTGGCAAACCTGAGAACAGCATTCCGATACCTTAGTAAGGAATCATTCAAGACACTGTACACTGTGTATGTTAGGCTCATACTGGAGTATGCAGCACCAGTCTGGAACCCACACCTGGTCAAGCACGTCAAGAAGTTAGAGAAAGTACAAAGGTTTGCAACAAGGCTAGTCCCAGAGCTCAAGGGAATGTCGTACGAGGAAAGGTTAAGGGAAATCGGACTGACGACACTGGAGGACAGAAGGGTCAAGGGAGACATGATAACGACATACAAGATACTGCGGGGAATAGACAAGGTGGACAGAGATAGGATGTTCCAGAGAGGGGACACAGGGACAAGGGGTCACAACTGGAAGCTGAAGACTCAGACGAGTCACAGGGACGTTAGGAAGTATTTCTTCAGTCATAGAGTTGTCAGCAAGTGGAATAGCCTAGCAAGTGAAGTAGTGGAGGCAGGAACCATACATAGTTTTAAGAAGAGGTATGACAAAGCTCAGGAAGCAGAGAGAGAGAGGATCCAGTAGCGATCAGTGAAGAGGCGGGGCCAGGAGCTGAGTCTCGACCCCTGCAGCCACAATTAGGTGAATTAGGTGAGTACACACACACACACACATATATATATATACTATATGTCCTGCCGAATATGTAAAACTGGTCAATTATCAAGAACTCATTTAAAATTAAGTCTTTTCTAAAATTTTCTCTTATACGTTTAAAGATATATTTTTTTCATTAATTTTAATGTAAAAATTTTTAATTTTGCACCAAAAGAATCTTAGAAAACTTACCTAACCTTATTATAACAAGAGCAAATTATTTTAGCCTAACCCAACTAAATATATTTTAAATACGTTTACATTAATATAGTACTAAACAAACACAGTCAAATATATATTTTTTTTCGTTTGGGTCAGAATGATTTTGGCTAAATTATTGCATACACAAATTTTCGCTTGTCCTATATGGCAACATAAGCGTTCCTATTTAAGCCAAGATATATATATATATATATATATATATATATATATATATATATATATATATATATATATATATATATATATATATATATATATATATATATATATATATATATATGCAATAAGATCACAGTAAACAGGTGATTTCAAAATATGCAAAACAACCACTCTGAAAGAATAGAGAAATTCCAACCGCTTTCGTGACTACTCACATTATCAAGGAACTATGAAAGTGAAGCATCGAAGGAAGCTATATAAGGGGTCCGGCCAGCACCTCACTATCAGATCCCACAACGGTTAAACACGTGACGCGCGGCGAGCCAACTTGGATAGGTCCTTTGCACAACTCACCCCCAAGCTATTCTACCCAAGAAAATTTAAAAATTATTTGTCCAGTGTATTATTAAATTCTTCCCAAATTCTATTAATTATAAATGGATCTAATTTATATAAACCAAAGGAAATATTCATATTATTGTCAAAACTGCTTTTTATGAAACAAGATTCAATTATATTCCTGTCGACCATGGACTTGCTTGATACTACTTTCTCAACTTTTTGAAAATCAATTGGATGGTTAAAATCTCTTACATGAATAAATAGAGCATTGGAATCTTGTCCAGTTCTAATGCTATATTTATGTTGTTTTAATCTTAGTTCGAGATTTTTACCAGTTTGACCGTAATAAACTTTATCGCAAATTTTACAAGGAATCTTATAGACACATCCATCAGCATTTTGGGGGGAATTCTTTATCAAAATTTTTTTACTGTATCAAGATTTGTAGGTTTTCAAATTTAAAATTTACAGAAAACCTACAAATAACTGTTCCTATGTCCACTATTATTCCTCGCATCAAGATAGAGTCAAACTGTCTGTTTTCTCATCAATGTTTTTGAGAGCTTTACGAATTTGTAGTCCTGAGTTCATAGATGAGGAAATATCCAAAATTTATGAAATAGGTAATGATTTAAAATACCCAAGAAATGTAATTGATAAATCCCTTTAAAGTTGCTAGGAACACTTTTTATAATCCAAAAAAGGGCAACCAGCCTTATTCAACTAAAAATATGTTGGTTCTCCCTTACCATGAAAACTTGGTTGATATGCCTTCTCTTCTTAAGACTTTTAATATTAAAGGTGTATTCAAAAATCTTGATACAGTAAAAAAACTTTTGATTAAGAACTCCCCCCAAAATGCTGATGGATGTGTCTATAAGATTCCTTGTAAAATTTTCGATAAAGTTTATTACGGTCAAACTGGTAAAAATCTCGAACTAAGATTAAAACAACATAAATATAGCATTAGAACTGGACAAGATTCCAATGCTCTATTTATTCATGTAAGAGATTTTAACCATCCAATTGATTTTCAAAAAGTTGAGAAAGTAGTATCAAGCAAGTCCATGGTCGACAGGAATATAATTGAATCTTGTTTCATAAAAAGCAGTTTTGACAATAATATGAATATTTCCTTTGGTTTATATAAATTAGATCCATTTATAATTAATAGAATTTGGGAAGAATTTAATAATACACTGGACAAATAATTTTTAAATTTTCTTGGGTAGAATAGCTTGGGGGTGAGTTGTGCAAAGGACCTATCCAAGTTGGCTCGCCGCGTGTCACGTGTTTAACCGTTGTGGGATCTGATAGTGAGGTGCTGGCCGGACCCCTTATATAGCTTCCTTCGATGCTTCACTTTCATAGTTCCTTGATAATGTGAGTAGTCACGAAAGCGATTGGAATTTCTCTATTCTTTCAGAGTGGACTTTCTGTTGGCTGTTCCCAACTCCAGCCTTGGCACACGCCTCGACCCACAGACCCTCCGCATCGGTGTTGCCCTTCGACTTGCCGCCCCTATTCTCGCCGAACACAGGTGTATTTGTGGCAGTGAAGCAGCAGACCGATTCGGGTACCATGGTCTTGTGTGCCGTAAATCCGAGGGAAAGATTGCAAGACATGAGGAGGTTAATAACATTATCAAGAGGAGCCTCACAACAGCTGGATGCCCAGCAGTAAGGGAGCCACCCCAACTATGCAGATCTGATGGCAGCCAGAAGCGTCCAGATGGTATCACCCTTCAAGCCTGGACAGATGGGAAGCAGGTGGTGTGGGACTATACATGTGCATCTACCTTGGCTGATACCTATCTCCAATACACCAGGGAGGAAGGAGGGGCAGCTGCCAGCTTTAGGGAGTCCCGAAAGTCTAGAAAATATGGAGAACTTGCCCATCATTATATGTTTGTTCCCATAGGCTCAGAGACCCTTGGCTCATGGGGAAAGAGTGCATCTAATTTCCTTAAGGAGCTGGGAAAAAGACTCATCAGGGTAACTAGGGATCCCAGGGCAGCTAGTTTCCTGTTCCAGCGGCTCAGTGCGGCTGTTCAAAGGGGTAATGCATGCTGCATTTTGGGCACACGCCCCAGCTCTGAGGAGCTGGATGAGATTTTCGCCTTATAATCGGTGATACACACGTAACAACATGTACCGTATATGCCACCTTTATATCAACAATGTATCTCTTAAATCTTCTGTGCCATATTATGTAATAAAATATTCCTATTGGTAAAAAAAAAATAGTTTAAAAGATGGGGTGGTAGGGGAAGTGGAATATTCAAATGGCTTCAGGAAGAAATCCAAGTATTCTTCCTTGAAGCCTTTTTATCCACTTCTCCGAGGCTATGGGTCCCACAATTTACACCAGAGGTGGACCCCATCCTATATATACATTTATATATATATATATATATATATATATATATATATATATATATATATATATATATATATATATATATATATATGGACCCTCGACTAACGATGTTAATTCGTTCCAGAAGGCTGTTCGGGTGCCGTTACCGAAAGAATTTGCAACCATAAGGAATATTGTAAATTAGATTAGTCTGTATCAGACCCCCAAAAATACACTTACAAAAGCACTTACAAAAATACACTTTCATAATTGTTCGATTTGGTCCACTGTATATATATATGTATATATATATATATATGTATATATATATATATATATATATGTATATATATATATATATATATATATATATATATATATATATATATATATATATATATATATATATATATATATATATATATATTAGGTTTGTAGACAGCAACCACACAGGGAGGTACTACTGTCTTGCCTAAGGTATGTGAAACGGAAGCTAGTAATTGTTTTACATAATGGTAGTACTGCTGTTTTTTTTTTTTTTCTGTCTCATAAACAAGTAAGAAAACAGGTATGTCTTGCTACTTCTACTTACACTTAGGTCACACTTCATAAACACCCTTTAGGAGCAAAGAAGAAACTGGTGTGAGTATTGGGGAGGTGCGAGAGGCTGTAACTAAATTGAAAAGGGGTATAGCAGGTGGGATTAATGGGTTGAAAAGATGAATGTTGAAAGCAGATGAAGATATACTTCTGGAATGGGTGATGCTTTTATTTAATAAATGTATGAAAGAGAGAAAGGTATACGTACCTGGTAGAGATCTTGAACGGTTCCTTTGTATAAAGGAAAAGGGGACAACAGAGAGTGTCATAGAATATTTACTCTAATAAGCCTGTTGAGGTATAACAGGTAGAGTAATTATTGAAAGAATTGTGGGTAAGACAGAGAGCAGCAGTGCATATAAGTGAACAGTAGATAAAGGGATAGAAGTGTTTTTGTATTGATGTATTTTGAAAAGGCAAATGATAGGGTGGATACGGGGGGTAAGGGGAATGATGGTGCAAATGTATGGAATAGGTGGTAGGTTATTGAAAGCAATCGTGTCATTACGATTTCGTGAGTCAGGTGTGTGTGTGTGTGTGTGTGTGTGTGTGTGTGTGTGTGTGTGTGTCTCCCTGGCAACTTTCGAATTATTTAGTAAAGTACTTCAAGATTTGACTTTAAGAATAAAGGCAGCACTGCGCGCTTAGCACAAACCCATAAAATCATCTTCAAGAACAGCTGAGGAGATTTCAGTATCAGAACATTGTCTGATAATTTATTACTATCATTGTTATTACACACCCGTACCTTCATATGTACACATACATGCATATACACATACATACACACAATCTCACACCAACACGCACACATACACACTCAAGTCTACAGTTAATGGTCCTCAACAAATATGAATGTAGTCTTAAGGAACTTTGACAATATATGTAAGATCCTTCTTGAAGTATGCAACAAAACAATGTATTCCACACCTGAGAAAATGTATAAATAATCTGGAGAAAGTGCAGAGGTATGTAATGAAATTAGTTCCAGAACTCTGGTAATAGCCATGAGTAAAGCTTAACGGAATTAAATCTAACTACACTGGAGAACAGAAGAACTGGGAGGAGACATGATAACAGAGACAGTTTGAGAGGTGGAAAACTGAGATATGAAGAGGTTTTTCTTCAGTCTCTGAGTGGTCGAGGAAAGGAATGATCTCTACGAAGATGTGGTGGAGGCAGTTTCCATGCATAATTTCAAGAGCAGGTACGATAGAACCCACGAGGTTAAAAGGTAGTGACTCTGACAAGTGGCGGATCTAAGAAAGGCTGGGCTAGAAGCTAACACTCAACCCCTACAACCATATATAGGTTAACAAAGCCGATGATACACTGCCATATGATGTTTATTAACTAGATGTCTTTCCGTCGTTGCGTGATCCGAGAAAGGGATCCCCGTGTTCTATAATCCCAGCCGCCTCTACCTCAAAGCACGTAATAAAATACTGAAGCATCACCATAACATTCCAGTGCAACAAAATATAACTATGTATGTGTGTGTATGTTTTTGCGTATGAATTTATGTAAAAAATTGTGCATTTTCATATGTATTCAGTACGTGTGTGTATGTGTATTTATGGGCATATGAATCCATATGTGGATTTATGTACTTTTGTGCAGATGTAAGCTTATACATTTATTTGTGTGTTTGAGTAAGTGTGAATACGTACATATATGCATATGTATATGATTGGGATGTGCATGAATACATTTTTGTATGCATATATTCATGTGTATATGTATGCATTAATCTATGTATGTACAAATGTTTACATGTACCACCAACAACATATCCATTACCACTACCACCACCACAATCACCAACACTACCTCCATCACATGCATGTGGATATATATAACAACATTAGTCATATATAACAACATTAGTCAATGTGTCTGTGATACCTGCAATAGTACAGATGAAGCTGTGTACAGCGATCTCACAGGAATTGATTAAGGTCTATATAAAATTGAGTACAGAACACCTGCTCATGTCAATTGCTCTACAAACTTTCACCAAGTAATAGTTGACCAGGGTTTAAATTGTGAAGCCGATTGAATAAGCCGTTCTGAAATTATTAAAGAAAACCCTCGATGGTTCGAGCATCCTGGAGCTGAGGGACGACCTCCGGCATCGGGTCGTCCAGTATTAAACAGTTCTCTCACTTCAGGAAATTTAAAAACGCTAGAAAAACGGAAGTTTTTAATATTTTTCGTTTTTTTCTTATTTGCAGCTCCAGTTGTTTTGAAATTCTCTATAATCCTGTAAAATTATTTTGTTTGGAGTTTTTTTAAAACAATTTGATAAAATTGGCCAATATATGACAGTTACACCATTACAACTCAAAATTAAAACAAAAAATTTTCTTATTAAGTTACAGAACTGTTACAGCTGATCAAAAGAGGTGTTCATTACTTATTACATGGAAAACAATTGACAAACTGAAATTTACTGTTCAGAGTGATAAACTGTTTTAATTAATGCCACTAATTAGAATTTTAAAGCCGAACAGAATTTTTCAGTAATCGATGTGATTCCACATAATCCAAGTTCTTTAAATATTTCAGCAAAATTTCAAATTTGTACTTATTCTGACTAATCTCACGATAAATCAATAATACTGTCAATAATATTTTGAAGTCAATCAGAAAAAAAAATCGCTACATATTCAAGAAAAGATTAAAATCACTATTAATTCAATAAAATCGGTAAATTTAGACTTATAGCAACCAATGGCAGCGTAAATCACAAGATTTATTAGGAAACCACGTCATTGCTGGAAAATTGAAGCCGATGAGAGGAGTAATTCTCCAGTTATGGCACAGAATTCATCTATTCCAGTTTCTTACTATTTGACTACGTCAATAAATTGACCCTCACGCAAAGGAAACTTAACAGGAAATATCCTAGTCATGGGACGCATCAGTAATTAAATATTGAAGCCGTTCAGAAAAGGCTTTTTGAAATTTATTTAAGGCGATTTAAAAAGATTAATTTTTTTCACAAAATCGTCAGATCTGCACCCAAAGACCTGAATTTCACTCTCCTACGCCGTTCTAGTTTTTCACGCCTTTACTGAACGTTTGACGCGCCACCCATCCTGATTTTGGAAGTTATCTGAGCCATGAGAGGATAATGGGGAAAAGCTTCCATAACTGTCGTCATGGGGAACGTGAACATGTAATTTGTATGGAGAATTTCAGCCTTGTTTCTGTACACAAGTGTTGAAAATTTGAAGCTTATTGGATGAGGCGTTCTCGACTTACGTGCGAAACTGAATCGAAAAGTAAGAGGATGAACAAATAGAAAAATCAGGCAGCCTTTTATTATTGAATAAGAGGTACCGTTAAATAAGAGGTTGACTCTTATTTAATGGTATCCCTTCGGAGATATATGATAAATATTCGTATATGATTAATTTTTATTAATATACTTCATTGCTTTTATTATTATTATTATTATTATTATTATTATTATTATTATTATTATTATTATTATTATTATTATTATTATTATTTAACTTGTTTTTGACATTATAAGAGTATTATTTATTTTCATTCGGAAGTGGGATGATAATATCCAGTTGTTTCAATATAGTCTTAATTGCTTGTTCCGTATTACTGTGTAATTATCAGTTAACATTCTACTTTAAAGCCACGAGAATTCTGGGTATTTATCTAACTATTTTGATGTTTCTTCTGTATAGCCCATGTGGCTTAGCGCTTCTTTTTGATTATAATAATAATAATTTTGACGTTTCTACATGCTCACCGTGTACGTGTGCTCTGCGCAGTCTACCTGCGCTGTTCACTCGTGCTGGAAACATTGATGATCTATTGGCTTCCTTTCCATTCATCTGCGCTGTAATTATAGACTTGTATAATCTCACACAAGTTTGCTGGTAAGTTACACTGCATTTCTTTATAATTTATTAGAGGGAAGTAATGAAAGTTTAATTTCAAATCATTTATTTCGGTTACATTATCAAGTGTCTTGATACATTTTCATTCAGGAATTACTGTACCTAGATGGCCGGGCCACCACTTGGAAAAGGCCCGGGCCGGGAAAATACCGGCTAATCTTTAATAATAATAACTGTACCTAGACACCACAATTGCGGTTTTATTGTGTTGTTTCTACCTGTTGCTTGGTCTGAGCTGTTAACCCAAGATTCTCCTAGAGTACCAAAGTGTTGGCTGCTGCGTTCACAACTTTGTGCAGTCTGAGTTACGCTTGACTTCACTATCATCTGCTTGTCTGTGTTATAGAGGTTGTTTAAGGCATCATTGATGTGCATCTACGTGTAACTGTAATTATTTATGTCCGTTACCATGATTTTTGAGCAGAGTTCATTTAACCATTATTTAAATTTAAATAATGTCGTATAATTGCATTCTTAATATCTTATGTTTTTTATTCCCGAGTCAAGCGACCGCTGATATTAAACTTTCGCATTTTTTATGGGTATTTGCTCGTCAACTTCCTTGGACACTTTTACATGAAAATATACTCAATTAAATATACCAACAACTACTTTAAGCTTACAATTGTGAGCTTGAATGGTTTTTAACACATTTCATTCAGCATATATTTTTACACATCACTTCAGACAGGTTTATTCAAGAGTGACCTTTCCTGAAATGGTGAGTAAGACTTTTTTTGCCAAGAGGTGATATTCTATTTATTTTTAATTAGAAAGCTAACAGGATCACACAAATAACGAATCGAAGTGAGGTGGCCTTGAATGAAGATAGGTACACAAGAGAGTACAGGAAGAGCGATGGAAGGTCAAGGAAAAATACTAGAAAGCGTAGATGTGAGCCAAGTGAGGGAGGGACGCCTTTGTAACGCATCAAGAATAAAAATTTTAATCATTGATACAAAGACACTGAGGTAAGATACATTGATCACTCTTTTACTACACAATACTATCAATGAAAAATTCACAGGCTGGAATACCCTACCACTGAGCTAGTTATGGCGAGAGGGACAGCAGCATTAGTGAAATATCTTAACTTACACCTACACACTAGTGTTGTTGACATGTACAGTAAGTAAAGTCATAGAGAATATCAGAAGAAAGTGGTAGAGTACCTAGATAGGAACGAGCTTGTACATGACGACCAGCACGACTTCAGGAATGGGAAATCTTGCATCACAAACCTACTGGAGTTCCACATCAAGTTAACAGAAGTAAGACAAGAAAGAGATGGATAGGTAGACTCCATGTTCTTGGGATTACATGACAAACCGGATAGAATGAGTGGTATCCCTGTTCTCAAACGATGTGAAACTAATGAGAATACAAGCGAACGATGATCATTGAAGCTTACAAGGTCATCTGGATAGGCTGCCAGCCTTGTCCGAGAAATGACTTCAGGAGTTTTACCCCAAGAAGTGAAAAGTTATGAAGCTAGGATACTCCGCAGACGGAGTACAGCCTAGGGGGTCAAAGAGTGTAAAACTCACTCAAGGAAAAGGATCGTCGGGTGAATATCATAACGAGCAATTCTCCTGAGGGGCACATTAACCAAATAACCGCTGCAGCAAATGGGCGCCTGACAAACTTAAGAATAATATATCAACATCTAAGTAAGAAGTCATTCCCGTTACTGTATGCCGTGTACATCAGGCCCATTGGAATACACAGCACCAGTATGGAACCCACAACTGGTCACACACGTCAAGAAATTGGAGAAAGTGCAACAAGAATAGTCTCGGAGCTAAGGGTTAAGTCCAACGAGAAGTTAAGAAAACTCAACCTGACGACACTAGAGGACAGGAGGAATAGGGGAGTCATGATGATGTATAAAATGCTAAGAGGAATTAACAATGAGGATAGGGCTATTTCTTGTATATGTCACTGACATAATGGAAAGAATCAAGTCAGAGACATCAGTGTTCACAGATGGTGTAAAACTAATGAGGACAATACAAATTGATATGGAGGAAGAAAGGCTACAAATCGATCTGCACAGGTTGCAGGTCTGGTCTGACAAGTAGCTAGTTTCAGACTTCTAAGGAGTCATTCACGACAATGTATACTGTGTACATCAGGCCCATATTGGAGTACGCAGCACCTGTAGGGAACTGACTCGTGTTCAAACATGTCAAAAAAATGGCGAGAATGAAGAGGCTTGCAAAGAGAGTGGTCCTGGAGATAAGGGGTATGATTGATAAATTAGACACATGTCGTAGGTGGTGTGACATTGGTCCATGTGACACCACCTACGACTGCTGCACCTCTCCTGACTATGGTATATAAGCCACTTCTCCGTTCATATGCTGTATTCTATTCAAGATTGATGGACTGACCACATCGACTCAAGGTTGAGGGACTGATCACCTCATTCTCCTCCTGCTTTTCACGTTTCTCCTTTGTATGGACGGATGAAGCCACTGTGTGGCGAAACGTTTCCTCAATAAAGATATCCAAGAGTTGCACATGTGTCTAATTTATCAACATATCGGTTCTCTGAACCATTCATCTACAGCTAAGGGGTATGTTCTATGAGGAAAGGTTAATGGAATGCAGCATGACGACAAGAGAAAGCAGAGGGACTGGGGATGACATGATAACGTACCAAATACTTAAAGAAATTGATATGATGAGTACGGACTGATTGTCTAAGAGATGTGAGGCAGGAACACGAGAGCACAACTGGTAGTTGAAAATTCAGATAAGATATAGGGATATCAGAAAGTATTTCCTGGGCCATAGAGTAGTCAGGAGTGACAAGGGGAATGAAGTGGTAGTGGCAGGGTCCATGCACTGATAGCTTCAACAAGAGGTACGATAAAGCAAAAGAAACAGGGGATCATTTTTATGATGTATAAAAGGAATTCACAGGTTGGACAGAGCCTGTTTGAGAGGCGGGTTTCACACACACTAAGTGATGTAAGGAAATAGTTCTCTAGCCTTAGAGCGTATTTATTCGGCGGCTACCACTACTGACACAGTAGTGGTAGAAGCCGAATGAATAAATAGC
The DNA here is from genome assembly GCF_038502225.1 of Cherax quadricarinatus. Lineage (NCBI taxonomy): Eukaryota > Metazoa > Arthropoda > Malacostraca > Decapoda > Parastacidae > Cherax > Cherax quadricarinatus. Next base: position 76,434 of record NW_027196310.1, on the reverse strand, counting down.
TTTAAGGATAGGTATGACAGAGCTCATGCAGACAGGAAAGAGTGAAACCAATAGCGGCCAGCAGAAAGGCGGGGTCCAGAGGCTAGACTCCTGCAACAGCAATTAGGTGAGTAGACACGCACAAAATAGACCAAGTTTCTGTCGATAAATGTCTTTTACGAAAGGAAACAAATGAAAATTAATTAACATGCACAAACACAGAGTTATATGCGAGGAAACACACACACACACACACACACACACACACACACACACACACACACACATACACAAATACACACACAGGATGTTCCACAGCTGGGATATAGCAACAAGGGGTCACAAGTTGACTCAGATGAATCATAAAGATGTTAGGAAGTATTTCGTCAGTCATAGAGTTGTCTGGAAGTGGAATAGTCTGGGAGGTGATGTAGTGGAGGCAGAATCTATACATAGTTTTAAGAAGAGGTATGATAAAGCTCATGGAGCAGAATGAGTAGCCTAGTAGCGACCAATAAAGAGGCGGGGCCAGGAGCTGTGAATCGACCCCTGCAACCACAATTTGGTGATACACACTCTCAAGGAAAAGGATCTTGGGGTGAAAATAATACCGAGCACATATCCTGATGTGCACATCAACCAAATGCCTGCTGCAGGAAGTATTTATGCGCCTACCAACCCAAAGAATAGCATTCCGATATCTCAATAAGGAATCGTTCAGGACCCTGTACACTGCGTAGGTCAGGCCCATGTTAGAGTATGCAATACCAGTTTGGAGTCCACACCTGGCCAAGCACGTCAGGAAACTGGAGAAAGGGCAAAGGTTTACAAAGAGACTAGTCACGGAACTAAGGGGCATGTTCTACGAGGTGTGGTTAAGGGCAATCGACCTGACGACACTGGGGAACGGGAGAGAGAGGGTGGACATCATAACGACATATAAAATACTGGAAGGAATCGACATGGTGGACAGAGACAGGATGTTCCAGAGATGGATGCAGGAACAAGGGGTCACAATTGTAAGGTGAAGAATCAGATGTGCCTCAGGGATGTTTGAAAGTATGTCCTCAGCCATAGAGTTGTCAGTGGAATAGACTGGAAAGTAATATTGTAGAGGCAGGTACCATACATAGCTTTAAGAAGAAATATGATAAAGCTCTTGGAGCAGGAAGGGTGACCCAGTAGCGACCAGTGAAAAGGCGGGACCAGGAGATATGAATCGACCCCTGCAACCACAATTAGGTGAGTACAATAAGGTGATTGAAAACACACACACACACACACACACACACACACACACACACACACACACACACACACACACACACACACACACACACACAAATACACACACACATACACACTAAAACACATAACACGCGTTCAACACACACCTAAACAATAAACGCTCATACTACGAAAACTAGCTCATTAACAACAAAAAAATGGACCCTATAGGGGAAGTCGAAGACTCAGGGGAACAAAGGAAGATGAGCCTGGAAAGGAATGAATGGAGGAGCTATGGAAAAGGTTGGAAGAAGAGTGGAAAAGAAAGCTGGGTGAGCCTACCACGAGAATGAAGTGGAGAATGGGAGCAGAGAAGAAGTGGGAGATGAGTACTGAAGCTGAAAAGCCAGGATGCAAAAACTAGAAGCTGAAGCGAAAATGATGAAGTAATGTAAAGTACCAACAACCACAAGGGACTTAGCATCTGGAACAGGTACACCAATGTTAAACGAGCGGTTAAAACGAAATGAAGGAGACAAGACTTATGTTGAGGCTCTATCAGGCCACCAAGGAATTTTGGGGAATGAAAGGAGCATGCTGTTGGCCACAGGGACAGCAGTAAGTGAGGGTGGGTGTAGGTAATGTAAGTGACAGATCTCCTGGAGACACGAACAGGTCACTGGGAGTTACAAGAAATAATAAGGAATGCAGTGGCTATGTATAAATGGGACCCAGAGATGCATTGGGAGGAGGAGAGGGAGAGGTCAGTCTTCAACCATGGGCTTCAGGAGAGCGAAAGGACGACATACGATGAAAGACGGCAGAGAGAGAAAGAAAGACGGCAGGGAGAAAAAGAAGAGATTGAAAATATCGTCAGTCTAACAGGAAAGGAGAACATAACAGAGCTGATAATTTTTTAGAGAAGAGGAAGATACCCGAAGGGGTGAAATCGGCCAGTCCAAGTGATTTTCAAGACAGAAATGATGCAGAACAGGATTCTGCAGCAAAAGCACGGCTAAAGTAATCAGCAACATACCAGAGGGCGTTCCTAGGTCGCGACAGAACAAGAACAGAACGACAGAAGCTGAGAGGACACTAAAACAAAACTAGCAACAAAGAGAGAGAAGGCTAGAGTCAGTATGGGGCAACCTGAGACGAGTGGAGCAACAAGCGCAAACATCCACAAAACTCAACAACCAAACACATTATCCCAAATCAAACCACATTTCACACTCACAGGCCCCACCCAACTCTACACAGTAGAGCCCCACAGCACCCTGCCAGGTCTCCCACTCCCCCAGCCCCCACAGTAGATTTTGTAGAAAAAAGCTGATTGAAAAACAAATATCTGGGAGATCTGGAATGAAAGAATCACAGAGACATCACCAGACATCATAGGTCTCACGGAAACCGAGTTCACAGGAATGATAACAGATGCCATCATTCCAGATGGAAATCATATACTGAATAAAGACAGAAGAAATAGAATGGGTAGAGGAACTTTGAGGAGATGGCCAGGGAAGACACAGGAGAAACAAGGGTCTAACCCACCACAGAACAGCAGGAGGCCTAGACAAGAATATGATGAGAGTAACAGAGACATGGTCCATAAAGGCAGGGCAAAGCTACTGATTGTAGGGTGACTTCAATCTCAAGGAAATTAATTTTCAAAACCTGGAGCCACACAGTGGCCCAGAAACGAGGAGGCCTAAAATGATTGAGGTAGTACTGGATAGCCTCATGCTATCCAGTACTACGTTTGGAACACTACCAGAGAGAGAGAGGAGAGGACGAACCAGCAGGACTGGACCTAGTATTTACCTTGAGTAGTTTAGATATTGAGGTCATCACATATGAAAGGTTCCTTGGACCTAATGATCACGTCATCCTGAGCTTCAAATACATAGAGTTACAAGTGGAGAGGGAATCAGGAATCAAAATAGGTGACTACACAGGCAAGAGGAACATCCTACATGAGGTTCAGTGGGAAAGAAAATTTGCAGGAAACTCAGTAAATAATATGATGTAATATGTAACAACAGTTTTCAAGGAAGCAGAGGAGGCGTTCATATCCAAGGTCAACAGAAATAATAAGAATGCCAGGACGAGCCCTTTGTTCACCCAAAGGCGTAGTGAGGCCAAAACTAAGTGTGCTAGAGAATGGAAAATTTATAGAAGCCGAAGGACCCGAGAAAATAAAGGTATTAGTCGAAGAATCAGAAATAAATATGCACAGATAAGGAGGGAGGCCCAACGATAATACGAAAATGACATACCAGCGAAAGCCAAGTCTGACCCAAAGCTGTTGTACGCTCTAATTAGGAGGAAAATAACAGTCAAAGACCAGGTAATCAATTTGAAGAAGGAAGGAGGGAATATTAGAGGAAACAATCGAGACGTATGTGAGGAGCTCCACAAGACATTTAAAGAAGTATTTACACTGGAGACTGAAAGGATTCCAGAGGGACGGAGTGGTGGGGTTCACCATCAAGTGCACATACAACTGAGGAGGAGGTGAAGAGGCTGTTAAATGAACTAGATACCTCAAAGGCGATGAGGCCGGACAACATCTCTTCTGTGGGACCTAAGAGAGGGAGCAGAGGCTCTCTGTTTACTACTAACAACAATCTTCACCACATCTATCTGAGGAGTGGAAGACAGCAAATGTAGTCCCAATTTTTAAGACAAGAGAAAGACACGCAGCACTAAACTAGAGGCCAGTGTCACTGATATGTATAGTGTGCAAAGTCGTGGAAAAGATTGTCCAAAGAGTGGTGGAGCACCTTGAAAGAAATGAACTTATGACAGCCAGCACGGTTTCAGGGAAGTGATATCCTGTGTCGCAAACCTACTGTAGTTCTATGACAAGTTGACGGTGGTAAGTCACGAGATAGAGAGAGGGGGGGGGGACGAAGGTAGACTGCGTTTTCTTAAACTTTTAGAAGGCTTTTGACACAGTTTCACACAAATGATTAGTGCAAAAGATGAAGGACCTGGCAGGTATAACAAGGAAGGCGCAACAATGGATCAGAGAATACCTGACAGGAAGGCACCTCTAACTCGCATCTTTCAGCACTGCCTAGTACAGTGTAAATGGCCCTCTCCATGGAAAGAGGCAAATGTAGTCCCTGTTCACAAAAAGAAGAGCAGAGCAGAAATCAGCAACTACAGACCAGTGTCACTCTTGTCAATCACTGGTAAGATCCTTGAGACAATAATCTCAAGACAAATGACAGATTTTTTTGACTACCACTCACTACTTTGTGATCGTCAATATGGCTTCAGGAAAGGTTACTCTGCTGCTGATCTGTTGTTAAACCTCTCCACTAAGTGGCACCAGTCACTGGTTGAATCCAAAGTCAGCTGTGTGGTAGCACTGGACATTGCTGGCGCTTTCGACCGGGTGTGGCACCAGGGCCTCTTAGCAAAACTTCAAGCACTGGGAATTGCAGGCTCTACGCTATGTCTCCTCAGTGATTACCTTCATGGTAGATCTCTAAGTGTAGTCCTCAATGGAACGGAATCAGCAAGGCATCCTATTGGGGCAAGCGTTCCACAAGGAAGCGTGCTGGGTCCACTGTCATGGAATGTCTACTTCAACGACCTTCTTCATCTCATCCCAGAATCACATGCATATGCAGACGACTGTACACTGACATTCACTTATCCAAGAGAAGAAATGCCAGCTGCTCTAAGCTACATCAATCACCAGCTGAGAGCTATATCAGCTTGGGGAAATAGATGGCAAGTAACATTTGCACCTGAGAAAACGCAAATGATGATCGTCTCTAGGCACCATGATGGTAATGGTGGTGCAGTAGTAAGGATGAATGGGATGATGTTGGCACCTGGAGAAGAAGTTGATATCCTTGGGGTGAAATTTGACTCCAAACTAACCATGAAGAACCATGTTGTAAATCTTGCAAACAAGGCAGCCAGGAAGCTTACAGCACTTCGCCGTATCTCGCATCTGCTTGACAGTAGGGGTTGCAAGATCCTGTACGAGGCACAAGTACGCTCACACCTTGAGTATGCTCCACTTTCTTGGTTTGCCTGCCCTCCCTCTCATTTGCGACTGCTTGACAGAGTAGAGAACAGAGCAAGGCGTCTCATCTCTCGCCTGGACCCATCCTGGATAGATCTGTCATTTCAGCAGAGCCTTCAACATAGGAGGGATGTGGGTGGCCTTACTGTTATGTACAAGGCCAATATTGTCAAAATACCACACTTGGATCCACTTCGAGGACAGCGTGAAACAAGCTTTTATGCCACAAGACGGGCAGAAAGCAGCAACTTCACTCTGGCTGTACCCTTCTCCAGAACATCACTCCATCTGAGATCATACATACCCAGGATGACTCGAGTATGGAACACATTCGTACAGCATAATGATGTCAACGAGATAAAGTCAGTTGATCAAATGAAAATGCTGGCCCACAGATGGCTCTAACTTCATCCTGTCCCGTACTTGTATGTCTCATAACAATAAAAATGCTTTCAAATGAGCTGATGTAGGTAACAGCTCTTAGCTTGCCAATAAAGTTAGGAATCCTTAACCTGTAATATAGCTGTCAATAAAGCTAGGGATCCTTAACCTTGTCAAACCCTGTGTAAAAAAAAAACAAAAAAAAAAAAAACAGCGAGTCATTGTACGCGACGAAGTATCAGACTGAGTGCCTGTGACGAGCGGGTTTCTATAGGGGTCCGTCTTATGACTGCTGCTCTTTCTGCTGTATATAAATGACCTAACGGAAGGGATAGACTCAGAAGTGTCCCTGTCTGCAGACGATGTGAAGATAATGAGGAGAATTCAATGGCACGAGGTACAGGCAGCACTGTAAAGGGATCTGGACAGGCTGCAAGCCTGGTTCAGCAACTGGCTCCTAAAGTTAACCCTACCAAGTGCAGTCATGAAGATTGGGGAAGGACAAAGAAAGCTGCAGACAGAGTACAGTCTAGGAAGGGGGGCAAAGACGGCAAACCTCACTCAAAGAAAAGGATCTTGGGTTAGTATAATGCCGAACATATCTCATGAGGTGCATATCAACCAAATAACTGCTGCAGCATTTGGTCGAGACTAGCAACTCTAAGAACTGCGTTCTGACACCTCTGTAAGGAATCGTTCAAGACTCTGTACACAGTGTACATCAGGCCAATACTGGAGCATGCAGCACCAATTTGGTACGCACACCTGGCCAAGCACATCAGGAAATTAGAGAGAGTGCAAAGGTTTGCAACGAGCTATGGGGTATGTCCTACTAGGAGAGGTTAGAGGAAATCGACCTGACGGCACTAGAGGACAAGAGAGAGAGAGAGAGAGAGAGAGAGAGAGAGAGAGAGAGAGAGAGAGAGAGAGAGAGAGAATATGAGAACGACCTAAAATACTGAGAGGAATTGACAAGGTACACAGAAACAGGATGTTTCAGAGATGGGACTCAGTGACAAGGGGTCACAACTAGAAGTTGAAGACTCAGACGAGTCACAGGGATGTTATTTCTTCAGTCCTAGAGTTGTCAGAAAGGGGACTAGTCTGGAGAGTGATGTACTAGAAGCAGGATTCATACATGAGCTTTGTCATATATAGTTCATGGAGCATGGAGAGTGTGGGCGTAGCAGCAATCAGTGAAGAGGCGGGGCCAGGAGCTGTGGCTCGATCACTGCAACCACAATTGAGCACACACACACACACACAAACACACACACACACACACACACACACACAAACACACAATCAGATAACTGCTGCAGCATACGGGCGCCTGGCAAACCTACGGATAGCGTTCCGATACCATCTACGTCAGGCCCATACTGGAGTATGCAGCACCAGTTTGGAATCCACACCTAGTCAAGCACGTCAAGAAATTAGAGAAAGTGCAAATGTTTGCAACAAGACTAGTCCCAGAGCTACGGGGATTGTCCTATGAAGAAAGGTTGAGGGAAATCGGCCTGACGACACTGGAGGACAGGAGGGTCAGGGGAGACATGATAACGACATATAAAATACTGCGCGGAATAGACGAGGTGGACAAAGACGGGATGTTCCAGAGATGGGACACAGACACAAGAGGTCACAATTGGAAGTTGAAGACTCAGATGAATCAAAGGGATGTTAGGAAGTATTTCTTCAGCCATAGAGTAGTCAGGCCATGGAATAGCCTAGAAAGTGATGTAGTGGAGGCAGGAACCATACATAGTTTTAAGGCGAGGTATGGTAGAGCTCATGGGGCAGAGAGAGAGAGGACCTAGTAGCAATCAGCGAAGAGGCGTGGCCAGGAGCTGTGAATCGACCCCTGCAACCACAAATAGGTGAGTACAAATAGGCGAGTACACACACATACACACACACAGGAGCTGTGACTCTACCTTTGCAACCACAATTAAGTGAGTGAACACACAAATCACAGACATGGGCAGGAACTAGCGATTTCTTACTAACGAGCACAAGCTGCAATCTGGAAGCAGAAGTATTTGTACCCAGTTGAGTAAAAGTTAGTGAACGAAGAAATGGGAAGCCAAACGGCATTTAAAAAGGGTGGTGAAGCTGAGGAGGCAGAGCAAGTATGTGGGTGAGCAAAATAAACATATAGCTGAGAGCTGATAATGATCGTGAAGTAGAAAAAAGTATTAGAGAATAAATAAAAGAATAGAAAAATTGAGGCCACAGAAGAGAAGGTATGTGTAGTAACATGGAAGATCTAAAGGAGACAGAGGAGTTGATGGAAAGGAAGAATGAGGTAAAAATTCGAAAAAAAATTCAGCAGGTGGGGAGACACAGGGTTAGTTAGAGAAGTTATAAAAATATAACTTTCCAGAAATGTTCTCATGGAAGTGAGAGATGCAGGAGATATTAGGGAAGCAACAAAGGCCACTAATTATCAGCCAGTGAACTCTGAGGGACAGGAAATTGGAAGTGAGGAAAGTCTCTCATTTTCAATTGTGTTCCGTAGCTTGATTCGAGGATACATAATGATAAATAGGTAGCAGATTAATGGGAACTTCAAAATATTATTGAGTAAACAGGTGTTATGGGCAAATTGAACCAATTTAAAAATTCAAAGGATGAAGTGTTAGTCAAGAAAAAAATACTGCCCAGTCAAACTGACAATTGAGACAGAAATGACATGAGATTGAATCTTGAAACGGAAATTACTGTCAAGGCAGTCAGGCAGAAAGACTTGAGAATGAGTATCACGATTAGGAGAGAACAAAGAAAGGAAAAAATACGAGAGGGAGATTATAAAAAAATATTAACAAAAACAAAGCAGTAAATGTAAGGACAGTTGAAGAGGCTCACCACCAGAAGTGCAAGACGCTCAGACCTTTGCAATCACTTCTCAGTCATCATTTCCCTTTCCCATATAAACACAAACACTTAGCACTATTTGCACCCTGTTGTCCATCCTCGCTTGCTAAAACCCAGAATCCTTTTTACTTCTAGACCAAGAAGCTTCTTCACAGCCACCCTACGTTCCCCCTAGCCCTTACTCTCTTCTTTCTCCCATCCTCCATGTCCTTCAGTACCCACATTCACGATCCTGACCTTTTGCAGTGCACGAACCATCTCCACAAGATTCTCCGACCTTTATTACCAACCACACACTCTCTTTACTCCCCCTCAAACTCTGTTTCCCTTCCCACAGGGGCAAGTACCAGGAGATCAGAAACCCAGGGTAACAAGAAGGAGAATTTATCATGATAGAACAAGGCAGAATAGAAATAGAATAACAAACAAGAGTGAAGAATGGAATGATCGTACAGTAGAGGCATTTCCAGACTTCGTAGCACTCCCTGATTACAGATGCCACGAGATTAATGAAGATAATATAAACAGAGAAGGACCAGAAATAACTATAAATGAACCTGGACATGGCGCATGATTGGCCTGACAAGTGCCTGTTTGAATTTAACCACAGCAAATGAAAAGTTATGAAAACTAGAGAGAGGCAAAGACCAGATACAGAGTTCATACTTCAGGGACAAAGACTGCAAACCTCACCCAAGAAATAGGACCTCGGGGTGAGCATAGTACCGAGTACAGCGCCTGTGGCTCAAAGCTGACAGACAACGTCTGCGGCAAATTCACATCTGACAAACCTTTGATTAGCTTTCAGAACATGTTCGCGACATCATACACGGCCGGAAATTTTCAGCACCACTGTAGAACGCACATCTGATTGTTATTGGATAGCTGCCACAGGATAGCGCGCTCCCAGCCTCAGGCCTGAGTTATTCTTGCCACATTCCAGAGGCGTTTCTTTTCTCTTTCGTCGTCTGTCCATAATTATACAAAGAGGAAAATATCTACATTTCCCATCATGTCAGGAAAGGAAAGTCAATGAGAGACATGGTCATAACATACAAGATACTTGGAGATATCAACAAGTAGACAAGTACGGTGACAGTGCGGGTCCAACTTGTTGTTGTTGTTGTTGTTGTTATTATTATTATTATTATCATTATTATTATAATGAAGCATTAACTCCGTAAGAGAAAAGGAGGCAATCAGATTCAGTGTTAGGAAGAGGAGAACAGGTGTAATCAGTTGAGGTAGCACTAGAGACCAAATGGAAACCGAACACTGAAATAAATTGAGGAGGTGAGAGGCTCGTCTTCAGTTTATTGCAGTGAAAGAATGACGGGAAAACAGTGAAAACACACCTAACAGTTTCATTCTCTCACGCAGTACATATAACTTATTAAAACTACTCCGACTGAGAATTTTGTTTTAATTAAAAGTTTGATCATAGAAAAGAGTGATATATTTTGAATTGGTGATAATGCAGGAAAAAAGGGGCGAGAGTGAGAGAGAAAGAGAGAGAGAGAGAGAGAGAGAGAGAGAGAGAGAGAGAGAGAGAGAGAGAGAGAGAGAGAGGAGCTAAAGGACAGAGACTTGTCAAGGAGGGAGAAACTGGCACACACAGCTTCAATGAGGGAGGCTCTTGAAGGTGCAAGTTCCGAGAAGTTTTAATGGACTCCTTTCAACCCCCCCCCCCAACACAAACACATCCAAGAGAGAGAGCAAGACATACAGACACACACACACACTCTCTCTTTCTCCCTCTCCCTCTCTCTCTCTCTCTCTCTCTCTCTCTCTCTCTCTCTCTCTCTCTCTCCCTCCCTCTTTCTCTCTCTCTCCCTCTTTCTCTCTCTCTCCCCCTCTCTCCCTTTCACTCTCTTTTTTTACACGGGGTTTGACAAGGTTAGGTTAAGGATTCCTAACTTTATTGACAAGCTAAGAGCTGGTATCTACATCAGCTCATTTGAAAGCATTTTTATTGTTATGAGACATACAAGTAGGGAACAGGATGAAGTTGGAGCCATCTGTGGGGCAGCATTTTCATTTGATCAACTGACTTTATCTTGTTGACATCATTATGCTGTACGAATGTGTTCCATACTCGAGTCATCCTGCGGGTAAATGATCTCAGATGAAGTGATGTTTTGGAGTAGGGTACAGCCAGAGTGAAGTTGCTGCTTTCTGCCCGTCTTGTGGTATAGAAGCTTGCTTCACGCTATCCTCGAAGTGGATCCAAGTGTGGTACTTTGACAATATTGGCCTTGTACATAACAGTAAGGCCACCCACATCCCTCCTGTGTTGAAGACTCTGCTGACATGACAGATCTATCCAGGATGGGTCCAGGCGAGAGATGAGACGTCTTGCTCTGTTCTATACTCTGTCAAGCAGTCGCAGATGAGAAGGGGGCAGGCGAACCAAGAAAGTGGAGCATACTCAAGGTATGAGAGTACTCTCTCTTTCTCTCTCTCTCTCTCTCTCTCACTCTCTCTCTCTCTCTCTCTCTCTCTCACTCTCTTCACAATGCTTTTACAGATTTAGGTTTAGAATTCCTACATTTATTTACAAGCTAAGAGCTGTTACCCGCATCGGCTCACATGGCAGCCTTTTTGTTATGAGACATGCGAATTGAGAATGGGATTAAGTTGGAGTCATCTGTGGGGATCGATTTCATTTGATCAACTGGTTTTGTCATCGTTGTCATTACGCTCTACTAACATATTCTAGTCTCTAGTCATCCGAAGAATAAATGATCTCAGATGAATTGATGGTCTTGAGAATAGCACAGCCATAGTGTAGATGGCGTTTGCTACTATTTCTGTTGTATGGAAACAGTCTTCTCGTTGTCCGCAGAGTGGAGCCAAGTATGGTACCTTGACAACATTGGCTTAGCACATGATAGTAAGGCTGTCCACATCCTTCCGGTGTTGAAGGTTCTACTGAGATGACAGATCTGTCCAGGCGGGGTCGAGGTGAAAGATAAGTCGTCTATCTTTTTTCCTTATTCCGTCAGGAAATTTTAGGTTAGACTGGAGACAGGCAGTCCAAGAAAGTGAAGCATACTCAAAGTGTGAGCGTATTTGTGCCTCATACAGAGTCTTTGCAGCCTCTACTCTCGAGTAAATGCGAGATACGTCTAAGTGATGTAGGCATTATGGTCACATAGTTTATAAGATTTGAAACTTGGTTCAAAATGACTTAAGAAATCGTAATGACACGATTGCAAATAAACCATACCCCCGGCCGGGATTGAACCCGCGGTCATAGAGTCTCAAAACTCCAGCCCGTCGCGCTAGCCACTAGACCAGCTAGCCACAATAAGATTCATCCAACTAGGTATATTTCTACACCATAGGAAAGTTAGCACAGGCACCTCTGTGACCACAAATGCAAGTTTTTACAGACGAATCTCCAGCTAGCGTGGCCGTGACGAACTCTAGCTCAGTGAAGGGACTTGAGCTAGAGTTCGTCACGGCCACGCTAGCTGGAGATTCGTCTGTAAAAACTTGCATTTGTGGTCACAGAGGTGCCTGTGCTAACTTTCCTATGGTGTAGAAATATACCTAGTTGGATGAATCTTATTGTGGCTAGCTGGTCTAGTGGCTAGCGCGACGGGCTGGAGTTTTGAGACTATGACCGCGGGTTCAATCCCGGCCGGGGGTATGGTTTGGTTCAAAATAATTAATTTGGTATTTAAATTTCACTCCAACGATGTCGATCCCATCCCCAGGTTTGAAAACTCTCCCATTCGTCCTTGCCACTACAAGAGTGTTACTGTGATGGTGCCTAGAAACCATCAACTGTAATTTCTTAGAAGCAAATGTAACCTTCCATCATATTCCTCAGACTGTAAACTGATTTTTTTTTTTATTCGCCGGTATTCTCCCGGCCCGAGTCTTTTCCAAGTAGTGGTGACCCGGCCTTGGCTCCCTATCTGGGGAGTGTCTCGAGACTTAAGTCTCCCATGGGAGGAGGTACAAGTACCCCCCTCATCTTTGGGACCAACTGTCACCAGGCCTAGCCACATTCCCCGCCCTCACGGGGCTCGTAGGGAGAAGCTAGGCCTCTGGTCTGCCATCTGCCCCGCCCTAAAAGGGCTCGTGGGGGATGGCAGTCTTATGAGCTGCAGATGGTAGCAAGCTCTGTAAACTGATGATTAATGTAACTGAGAACAGCTGGCATTACCTCTCTTGGATAAGTAAATGTCATAATACAGTCATCTGCATATGCATACCATTCTGGGATGAGTTGAAAAAGGTCTTTAAAGTAGACATTCTAGGCACTTTTTTCTGTGGAACACTTTGTTTCGTCGCGAATTGCGGTTGAAGATCTATGCTGATGGTAATCACTAAGGAGGCATAGTGCAGGGCCAGAGATTTTTAGTGCTTGCAGTTTGCCGGGAGTCCCTAGTGTCATACTTGGTTGAAAGTACCAGCTGTGACTCGTGCCACATAGTGGACAGGTTCATCAGCAGAGTGGCCTTTTCTGAAGCTATGTGGACAATCACAAAGAAGTGAGTGGAGTCGAAAACTGATGTTATTTGTCGTGAAGATTGTTTAAAAAATCTTCCTAGTGATTGACAAGAGTGACACTGGTCTGTAGTTGCAGATTTCCGCTTAATTCGTTTTATGAGCAGAGACTGCATTTTCTGCTTTCCATAGAGAATGTCATTTACATTGTGCTGGGCAGTGCTGATAGTTGCGAGTTAGAAGTGATGCTAGTTGGTGTGCACATTTAATAAGCAAAATTGGTTTCACCTTATCTGGGTCCACAGCCTTTCTTGGTCCAGCCTTATTGTCACAACGAACTCTTTGACACAGTTCTTGCGGCTAGTCAAGGATGGTCCCTTGCTGGATCAGGAATTTGCATCTTGGCAACAAAGTGTTCTGCAAAGACTTCAGCTTTCCTTTGACTGCTAGTCGAGAGGGTCACATCCTGCCGATTTTGAGGAGGAATAATTTCGTCAGATGAATAACCTTGTCGATCCTTGACCAAGGACCAGCAGGTTTTGAAACCCACTCTACCTGATGCCAGTTTTCTTTTTATGTCAGCCTCACATGGACAGATGGCTATCTTTTGGACTTATTTTTCTGACAGGCTTGCCTGTGCAGGTACCTGCCTTTTATACTCTTTTCCAATCCTGGTACTTACCTGTAGCGGCCTCTTGTCAACGAAAGCCGAATCAAGGCTTATTTGAAGGATATCTCTCTCTCTATCTCTCTCTCTCTCTCTCTCTCTCTCTCTATATATATATATATGTATATATATATATGTATATATATATATATATGTATATATATATATATGTATATATATATGTATATATATATATATATGTATATATATATATATGTATATATATATATATGTATATATATGTATATATATATATATATATATATATATATATATATATATATATATATATATATA
>NW_027196310.1:45000-52500 GCF_038502225.1 Cherax quadricarinatus | reverse complement strand
AGGCATCTGTTCTGAGAAAATATTTTATTAATATCTGGTAATTTTAGGACAGGGGGGTTTGAAAATATCCTCGTAATTTCTTCGAAGCTTTGCATGGCTTCCTCAGAACTAAGAGGTTCCTTGACACCCTTTTTCAAATAGTCTGTAAGAACTGAAGTTAAACTACTTAGATTTGGTACGAAACTTCTATAGAAGTTTACAGATCCAAGGAAACTTCTTAATAACTTTTTGGTAGCAGGGAAAGTACTTTCTAAAACTGCTTTGGTCTTATTAGGAAGTGGTGAGAAGTTGTCAGATATAATGAACCCAAGGTATTGTACCTTATGATAGCCAAGAAAGCACTTTTGTGGTTTAACTGTAAGGCCATGAGTTCTTAGTCTTTTCAAAACAAGCGATAGTGTATTTAGATGGTCTTCCCAGACATTTGTCATGATATAAATATTATCAAAATACCCTGATACATTCTTTAGATCAGAAAGAACTATTCTCATAAGCCTAATATACGTGGCACACGCGGTAACCAAGCCGAAAGGCATTGTGCGATATTGCATTAAACCTCTGAGTAGGGAAAGCAGTGTATAGTTTAGAGTCTGGGTGTAATGGCACTTTATGGTATGCTTGTGAGATTTCTAATTCCGAGAAGAATTTGCAGTCATGGAATTTATACAAGTCATGATCAATTACTGGCATGGGTTCTGCATCCCATTTAGTTATAGTATTTAAATAACGAAAATCTTGTGCAAGTCGGTAAGAATTATCGGGTTTCTTAACCATAACAACTTGTGAACAGAAAGCTGATTTCGAAGTTTCTATGATGTTTAAGTTAAATAGTTTGTCAACCTCATTATCAAAAGTTTTCCGTAAGTGAACGGGAACAGGGTAGATTTTCCGCCTTATTGGTTCATGATCCGACAATTCAATCTTGTGTACAATAGTGGTGGTAAGTCCTGGTACCTCTGTGAATACGTCAGAAAATGTGTTTACTAAGGCACTTACTTGAGACTTTTGTTTATTTGAGAAGTCTTTGTTAATGTTGACATTTGACTTCTTTGGTGAGGGATCATGCGTTAAGATATCCAGTAGTTCCTTCGATTCTGTAAAAGACTCGTCATCTATAATACAAATTCTACATTCGTGCGAATCACCACTTGTAACCAAGCCGAAAGTAGTATCTTCGTCAAAGGAATTTACGCAAAGATTAACTTCTCTTCGATGGTACAGTTTCAAAATATTGACGTGATACATTCTTTCTCTACCCTTGACATCCAAGATATAATCTACCTTATTGCAGACCTTCACTACTTTATACGGTCCGCGCTAGGTAATTAGTAATTTGTTGGATTTGTCAGGTAGGAGAACTAAAACTTCATCACCAACATTAAACGTACGCTTGGAGCTTTTATGGTCAAAATAGGTCTTGTACGTTTCCATAGACATCTCTAGGTTTTTACCGACCAAATCGGCGGTTTCTTCCAACCTTTCCCTTAGATCTAAAAGAAACCGATAGCTGTTTTGAACCTCAGGTTTGATATCTTTGGACCAAAGTTCATTCAAAATAGATAGTGGTCCACGAGCTTGTCTCCCATAAAGCAATTCAAAAGGGGAATAACCAAGGGAATCGCTTGGAATCTCGCCCATTGCGACAAGAGCACATGGTAAAAATCTATGCCAGTCCGTTGGTTTAAGAATACAGTTTTTTTAGTATTGACTTTAGGATGGCATGTTGTCGCTCCACTCTTCCGTTACACATCGGATGGTAAGGTGTCGTGAAAAGAGGTTTAACACCCACAAGTTGATAAACGTGTTCCATTAATTCTGAAGTGAATTGTGCCCCTTTATCCGACAGAATTTCACGAGGTATACCTACACGTGAAAAAATAGAAAATAAGGCTTCTGCGACTTCTATGGATGTAATGGATTTTAAGGGTACCGCCTCTGGGAAGCTGGACGCATAGTCAATCATAGTTAAAATATATTTATGACCTGATGAGCGAGGTGTGATAGGACCAACTATATCTACTGCAACCCTTGCAAAAGGGACTGAGAAAATTAGCATCTTTACCATAGGAACTCTCCTAGTTCTACCCTTCTGCGTGGAAAGTTGGCATACGTGACATGATCTGCAGTACTTATAGATGTCAGAGGAAATGCTAGGCCAGAAATATAGGTCCTTGATTTTATTATAGGTCTTCCTATGTGAAAAATGGCCAGAGACTGGTAAGTTATGAGAAATCTTTAAAATGGTTTCACGGCAATCCTGCGGAATGACTAACAGGCTTCGACCAATGTCATTGGGTTTGTCTGCAGACACTATAGTCTTGTATAAAAGATCTTGTTTGAACTCAAACTTGTAAAGAAAATTTCTCTCTGTATCACCTTGCCATTTAAAGCTAACTTCCGAGATTCCTCTAAGGAAGGACAAGTCTTTTGAAGACCCTCTAAATCTATATGAGACAGCTCAATTGGCTTTCCTTTGGAAAGAACTAATGGGTAGATAGGTTTTACCTTAGACTGAGCTCTGGTAAGGACGTTAATCGAGTCTAGTTGTTGAAAAGATTGTGCCACACGTAGTTTTCCACTGGCGTCTGCGTTGTCCAGTTCAAGTGACTGACTTAAGGTGTTACCGGAGTTTTGTAACCATCAGCTCTCTGATTTAAGTTATCCAACTGAATCTCATCTGGAACTATCTGTGAAGAAACAGATACTAGGTTCCAACCCTTCCTTGGAAACTCCAAATTCCAAACAGTCCTTCTCAGATGGGAAAGCAGCCCCTTGTATGTTCCCAACCAAAACAGAACACGAGGTTATCGGGGCAACTACGGCATCTACCCATCCTGAGAACCATTTGCACTTAACGAAACATCTGACTGTTGGGAAAGAATCGCTTCTTCCTAAATAGTCAGTTAATTTAGTGGACTTAACGTGAAGAATCTAGGTTAGGGAAAAGCTTACTTGAGATAACAATACAGGAACATCTAGTGTCTTAAGAATGGTTGACACATTCATGCAATTGACTGTACCTTCACTAAAAGGTGCGTTTATGTTTGATTCAGTGAAACATTTATCGACATTTTCACCTTTTTTTCTAGGACAATCGGGCCGTCTATGACACCACTCATTACAGTTGAAACGCTTTACTGTGAAGGCCGTGGAATTCTTAGGTACGGAGGGTTTGGATCCCTCAGATTGCTTAGGCACAACAGGCTTATATCTGCTACGCTCTTTAGGGTAGTTATTATGAGCGCACGCATATATATCAGCAGCTTGTGCCATTTCCGCAGCCGTATGAATGTTTCTTTCTTTAATGAATATTCGTAAGTCAGTTTACAGAATAAAGGAATTGATCTCTTACCATCAGGTCTCTTAAAGATTCGAAATCGTGGTCAACCTCAGCACTATCAATCCACGAATCAAATAATCTGAAAAGTGTTGTCAAGAATTGCATATAATTTTGATTAGGAGTCATTTTAATGTGTCTAAACTCAGACCTGTAATGATGAGTAGTTTTTTTGAAAGCCTGAAGTATAGCTTTCTTAAGCAGGCTATAACTAGAAATAACATTAGTGGGTAGAGTGGAATAGACGTTTAATGCTGAACCTGACAGTAGTAAGCCAAGCCTAGTAGCCCAAGAATCTGATGGCCAGTCACAGAGTAGCAGTACTCTCGAATCGAGTAATATATGCCGCTATGTCATCTTGTTCTGAGAAAGGTGGTATTTGTGGCATCCTAATTTTAGGTTCTTGGGAAGGGTATTTTAGTACCCCTTCATCTATTTTCTGTTTAGATAGTTCTATCTTCTTGGCTTCTAATTCCAACCTTGATTGTTCTAACTCCCTCTGCTTAGCCTGTTCTTCAATTTCCTTCATTCTGAAGGCTAACTCTCTTGCCTGAATTCTATCTTCTCTAGCTATCCTTTCCTGTTCGATTTTCTCTTCCCGAGCTAGTCTTCTCTTCTTCAAAAGCTAGTCTTTCCTGTTCTTTTTTCTCTTCCTTTTTCTCTTCAATAGCCATTTTAGCAGTAATGTAATTATCAAGGCTTTGTCCAGTAAATCCCATTTCCTTTCCAGCTTTCAACCAGAAATTTAAAGAATCCATCTTGTATAAAGAAATATTACGCACCCAACTTCAACAATCTTAATTAAAACTAACAGGAACGTCTGTTACAAAAGAGGGACACAGTCCGCACACTTTAAACTTCCCAAAGTAGAAAATGAAATAAATATTTCTCCCTGGAAGAATACACTTGTGGGCCCAATAGCCTTCACTAAGCAAAATACACACGGTTCACACAGGAGGGGTTATCATCCAAGTTCCCCAGGTCCAACAAATAGGTAAACTTCTAAATCGAACCTTAGAACCAAACAACGGTAAGTCAACCAGACTACCAGTAATGACTTGACACCTCAACCAACTCACCCTTTTCTATCTTAAATGTTATACTCACAACCAGTTGAACCATCAGGACGATGTTGCTTCAAGAGTCGCATCCTGGCAAGGTCGCCATTGTCAGTGGAACGCCTTCCATCTGAACAAATGAAACTAATGGAAAAATAAATAAAGAAATGACTAGGAAAAATAATAATGATTTTTGAGGATTTTACTTAAAATTTAAATATAATAAAAAAAATGGCCTTCAGTTATTGTAGTTGGGCAGGAGTAGGTATGGCCCTGGATAGATCTTCTGATATTATTGATGTACGTTATCCAGGGCGGATGGTGATAATCCGATGTTTCGGAATCTCCTACCACTTGGATGGAGCACCACAAGTAGAATAGGTAAGGGCCAGTAGTAGTCCAATAATGTTAAGTCGCATTAACAAATGTCTTGCTCCTTTATCTGGCGTCTATCCTGGATGACCACGCCATAGTCATGATAATATAACATTTAAGAATGGAAAAGAATGATAAATGCCAAAATCATTACTGGTAACCAGCAAACAAAAGAAAAGAACAAACAGTAATACTCCTGGTAGATCACCCTACCTGATTAGGAGAAGAGTGGAGGTGAAGTGACTCTCCAAACTTCAACCCACACCAGGTAAGGTCAATATTACCAGGAGTAGAAACTTTAACAAATCGGACACCAGGAACTAGTTTCGCCCCAGCCCGCCAAAGGGGGGGGGGGTGCACGCGACGTAACACTAATGGTTCCTGGTTGCCCGAACAACCTTAACCCCACTTACACCTACTTTTCCCTCACATACCCTGCCTGATAGCTTATCTACCCTGCCTGATACTTTATATACCCTGCCTGATACCTTATCTACCCTGCCTGATACCTTATATACCCTGCCTGATACCTTATATACCTTGCCTGATGCCTTATGTACCCTGCCTGATACCTTATATACCCTGCCTGATACCTTATATACCCTGCCTGATACCTTATCTACCCTGCCTGATACCTTATCTACCCTGCCTGATATCTTATCTTATGAGTGATCTCTAGAATACTTACAGAAATCCGTATATGATACTAATGGTTTCCTCTTTAACTCGGTATACAAATCCTTACACGTTAAACGTAATATAAATAATCTCTCATTGTCCTCATCGCCTCCGAGCCGTGTGGACGAGCTGCGCAGACGCTCCTGTTTGAGTTTGTTTTTGCGCAGTTTACCTGATTGAGCTGCCCCTAGCGTTGGTTGGTGGAAACTTTATTTTCTCCAACATGGCGCTGAATAGCAGAAGAAGAATTAACACTGTCTGCATTGAGATGATCCGTGGTGCTGTCACGGGATCCAACATGGATTTATTATTACCAGCGATCACTCGCGATACCTATGGTATAGCAAATGAGGAGATTTTTTTTTATATTTTTTTTAAAATACAGTATACATGGAAACTTTATATAATAAGACATCATATAACTAAACAGAGAACTACCGGAACATATCTTAACCACAAAATAGCTATATAACCAAAACCTGACAGTCTTATTCATTTTATATATGAAATTTTATATACAAAAACAATTTCATATAAACTAATACATTGCACACTCCATGGTACTATGGTTATATAAAAAAATTTATATACAAAAACAATATCATATAAACTAATATATTGTACACTCAATGGTACTATGGTTATACAAAATAACTATCAGAAACCTACATGACTTGAAATTTACACATGATGTTCTTTATTTTTGGTTTTGCATATATTGAAAAAGGAATCAAAACTTGCAAAAAAACCTTTAATAATTAACATAAGACTTTCACAGATCTAGCATGTATGATTACATATGAGGAAACACTATTGACTCCTAATACCCCGACCAACCCCATATTTAGTTTCTCAAACTAATTATAAACCCACAAAAAGTATACCTTGCCTGTATACAGTGATATTAGTAAAAAAGGCGTCGAGGCGCCTGTGCAACGTGCAATCACGTATATAATTGCGGATTTTGTTTTTGTATCCTGGGCAATGAGAAGGAATGGGGATTGGGAGGTGCGCAAAAGGGTGTTGGCGGGGACCATTTATAGAACGTTGTGTTATAATCGGGAAATATATGGAAGTCGCTGGGACCAGGCTTTTTCAGCAGGGTACCGTAGTATGAGTGTGAGAGCACTGTTAACGTTGTGAAAGGGGGCGGGAGTGAATTTCAGGGGATGGAACGGGCTTGTCTCCGGGGTTGGGTATGCACAACGGCTGGTTTACTGTGTGTATCTGTGTAATGCGTGGTTGAGGTAAATGTGGTTGTGTGAGTGGATGTGGTGGTGCAGTTATATGTGTTATAGATGTCTTAAGTCAGAGTCTACTGCCTTCTTTCTTTGTTGAAGTACTTGATGTACCTTTCGGCTATGGCCTGGCAAACGGGGTTTTATGTGTTTGTACTGAGCATTTTATTGCTATATTATATAATGTGTATAGCCTGTAGATGAGTGCGGAATGCTTATGGCTATTCTAGTTTTGTGGCTAACTCGTAAGACTTGTGGTAAGGCGAGTATGTGTGACTGTAGGGAACTTATGTACTGGGGAGTTAGGTGAGTAAGAATATGTACTTTGTTTTATCATGAGATTGTGATGTAGGTTCTTTCATTTATTGATTATTTGTGTTGGTTGTGAGTAACCGATATATTTATATATTTATAGTAATATTCTTCTTATTGTATTGTATTGTGCATTGGCAATATGTCACAGTAATATTATGTAAATAGTGTATACCCGAAGGGATTATGGATTTATTTATATTATTGAACCTGCTACAGGGGTCACCTACATGTTATGTTCTTGTTGTTGTTCTTGTGTACATAGGGTTAAGATTGCCCATCTTTCTTAATGTTATGCTTTGTCACAAGCGATATTTTCTAGTATAATTGTGTAACCTCTTGTGTTTGTTAATATTGTGTTTGTTATTTGCTATTGTACGTTCTGAGAGATTGTGTTTCAAAATGTGTTTATATACAATGTGTATCAACCCTAGTTTAAGGGGTTTTTATGTTAAGCTATGTATTGTATTTTAAATAAAATAAAAAAAAAAAAAAAAAGGTG
>NW_027196310.1:0-40000 GCF_038502225.1 Cherax quadricarinatus | reverse complement strand
GAGGTTTCAGAGGCGGCTCTAAGAAGTTCTGAATACTGCTCACAAGGTCATTGTTAAAAGTCTCGACAGAGGTACACTTAGAGGAATTATACCAGTCAGTCACATGTGCAACAAAGTCATCATGCTGATCAGGGGGAACATTAAAACGTTTCCGTTTGAATATCCCACCAGGGAGGATAGTATTAACAATATCTAGTGAGATTAGCCTAGGGAAATGATCAGACGCTATATCTGTTACAATGGAAGACTCACAGCTGGCAGAAGTAATGTTGAAGCCCAGACACAGATCAAGGACGCCTTCATAGATATGTGTGGGTTCAAGGTCACCTATAATTTGCACATTATCATGACTGTTTAAGAGTGACAACAGTTGGTTACCATTACGATTACCAAACTGAGAGTTTCCAATGCTTTTGTGTCTTGCATTATAATCACCAATAATAAGAGTAGGCTCAGACTGAGCACCAGTTGGGAGCTCCAAGTAATTAAACTTATCAGCAGGAGCATACAAGTTAAATATGTTGAGATTCCCAGAGTATCAGTGACAAATGTTGTGTTTACCCGGGAGGCAGGGTTCAATACGGTGTAAGGTGTCAGTGGCCCTACAACCCAACAACAACAACAACAACACGCTGTCAACACTTGTGTCTCTCCTACTATTCACCCCTCAAGGAAGGGTCCTTGATGTTGGTGAGGGGCTCTTGATTTAGGGAATTAGATCTGTGCTCCAGTTCCCCGAATTAAGCCTGAATGCCTTCCACATCCCCCCCCCCCAGGCGCTGTATAATCCTCCGGGTTTAGCGCTTCCCCCTTGATTATAATAATAATAATCTCCTACTATTCAAAGTTTATTCTCTATAAGGATTACAATGCTGAGTTTACAGAATTTGGTTATTGCGTGGTTTATTATGTAGTAAAATAATAATTACAGAGTGTATCACTAGAACACCTAGCATGGCTAGGCATTTCGGGCAGACTTAGATTAATTCTTAACTTTAAAATATTACAAATTATGAGGTAAGTTGGTATTAAGGCTAAGTGACTAAATACTAGTTTGTGAGTTTAGCAATGTGAATGCTTTTGTTTTGGCACAGTATTGGAGTATCACAGGCCAACTTATGACTAGTTAGGATTCATTATTTTAAGATTAAGATTGATATTTATTTCTGTTTATGGTCAAATGGGTGAGTGAGTGTGAGTGTGAACCACCAGGTGGTATTCGTGTAGTTAGTTGATGGGGTGTATCAGGGAGATAAGATGTTTTCTAATGGTAGTTTTGAAGGTGTTGTAAAGGTTTAGTCGAACACGGGGAATGTCATAGAGATGTTTGTGTCTGGTGTTATGCCTGTGGGTTCTGTCACAACTATGAAGAAAGCATTTTAGGTCAAGGTTAATATTGGAATTTAAGATCCTGTAGATGTAGATTGCACAGTAGTAAGTGTGGATGTACTGAACAGGGAGTAAGTATAGATCTGTGAAGAGTGGGGGGGGGGTGTTGCCAGGGATGGGATTTAGTGATTATTCTTACTGCGGCTTTTTGTTGGGTTATTATTGGCTTTAGGTGTGTTGCTGCAGTTCTGTGTCAGCCTTCGTAAGGTGTGGACGTCTCTCGCTTGAGTATCAGTGACAAACTTCCCCAGTTCTCACTGGGACGCTTGTCCTCATCTATTTAGCCCGCCGGGTACTCTACAGGAGGGACACCTGGCACTCTACAGGAGGGATACCTGGCACTCTACATGAGGGACACCTGGCACTCTACAGGAGGGACACCTGGCACCTGGCACTCATGGCCCGGTGGCCTGGTGGCTAAAGCTCCCGCTTCACACACGGAGGGCCCGGGTTCGATTCCCGGCGGGTGGAGACATTTCGACATGTCTCCTTACACCTGTTGTCCTGTTCACCTAGCAGCAAATAGGTACCTGGGTGTTAGTCGACTGGTGTGGGTCGCATCCTGGGGGACAAGATTAAGGACCCCAATGGAAATAAGTTAGACAGTCCTCGATGACGCACTGACTTTCTTGGGTTATCCTGGGTGGCTAACCCTCCGGGGTTAAAAATCCGAAGGAAATCTTATCTCTTATCTTACAGGAGGGACACCTGGCGCTCTACAGGAGGGACACCTGGCACTCTACTGAAGGGGCACCTGGCACTCTACAGGAGGGGCACCTGGCACTCTACAAGAGGGACACCTGGCACTCTACAGGAGGGACACCTGGCACTCTACAGAAGGGACACCTGGCACTCTACAGGAGGGACACCTGGCACTCTACAGGAGGGACACCTGGCACTCTACAGGAGGGGTACCTGGCACTCTACAGGAGGGACACCTGGCACTACAGGAGGGGCACCTGGCACTCTACAGGAGGGACACCTGGCACTCTACAGAAGGGACACCTGGCACTCTACAGGAGGGGCACCTGGCACTCTCTAGGAGGGACACCTGGCACTCTACAGGAGGGACACCTGGCACTACAGGAGGGGCACCTGGCACTCTACAGGAGGGACACCTGGCACTCTACAGGAGGGACACCTGGCACTCTACAGGAGGGACACCTGGCACTCTACAGGAGGGGCACCTGGCACTCTACAGGAGGGACACCTGGCACTCTACAGGAGGGACACCTGGCACTCTACAGGAGGGACTCCTGTTCATCGGCTTACTTTTAGCCAGCTCCATTTTTTTCCGCTTTGCAGATAATACTTTCACGGTCTTTGTTGGGAAGCTGGTTACTGAACTCTGGTGGGAGTGTGGGCGTCCTTCTCTGTTGGAGCTTGGCAAGGGCGTCCCTCTCTGTTGGGGCTTGGCAAGGGCATCCCTTTCTGTTGGGGCTTGGCAAAGGCGTCCCTCTCTGTTGGGGCTTGGCAAGGGCGTCCCTCTCTGTTTGGGCTTGGCAAGGGCGTCCCTCTCTGTTGGGGCTTGGCAAGGGCATCCCTCTCTGTTGGGGCTTGGCAAGGGCGTCCCTCTCTGTTTGGGCTTGGCAAGGGCGTCCCTCTCTGTTGGGGCTTGGCAAGGGCATCCCTCTCTGTTGGGGCTTGGCAAGGGCGTCCCTCTCTGTTGGGGCTTGACAAGGGCGTCCCTCTCTGTTTGGGCTTGGCAAGGGCGTCCCTCTCTGTTGGGGCTTGGCAAGGGCATCCCTCTCTGTTGGGGCATGGCAAGGGCGTCCCTCTCTGTTGGGGCTTGGCAAGGGCGTCCCTCTCTGTTGGGGCTTGGCAAGGACGTTCACCGGATCTAATTGGAAACTTCAAGTCTCTATCTCAAAGGAACTTTTGCTCCTTTTCTTTCATCGCCCAGCCTTGGGCAACAATTTTTCCTGGTATCATCGAGAAACCAGGCTTGGTACTCCGGCTGATGTTGTCAGTGGTCCTGATAAACCCAACAAAGAAAGAAAGAAAAGAAATACTATGTTAAAACACTGGTAATATTAGCCTGGTATGAAAGTATTTATGTGTGTTGAGTGTTTGTCCATTGCTTTTATTGTCTGATAATTTTATCCATATTTTAGCTTTTGTGTATTGTAGGTGGATCGTTAGCGCACTCAGCTCACACTGAGGTCCGGTGGTCGAATCTCCGGTATGGCTGGAAAACATCATTAGGGACGTGTTTTCATAAGACACCTGCTGTCCCTGTTCACCCATCAGTTTAAAATGGGTACCTGGGTCTTAGTGGACTAGTGTGGGTCGCATCCTGGGTGTTAGTGGACTGGTGTGGGTCACATCCTGGGTATTACTGGACTGGTGTGGGTGGCATCCTGGGTGTTAGTGGACTGGTGTGGGTTGCATCCTGGGTGTTAGTGGACTGGTGTGGGTTGCATCCTGGGTGTTAGTGGAGTGGTGTGGGTCACATCCTGGATGTTAGTGGACTGGTGTGGGTTGCATCCTGAGTGTTAGTGGACTGGTGTGGGTCACATCCTGGATGTTAGTGGACTGGTGTGGGTCACATCCTGGATGTTAGTGGACTGGTGTGGGTTGCATCCTGGGTGTTAGTGGACTGGTCTGGGTCACATCCTGGATGTTAGTGGACTGGTTTGGGTCACATCCTGGGTGTTAGTGGACTGGTGTGGGTCACATTCTGGATGTTATTGGACTGGTGTGGGTCACATCCTGGGTGTTAGTGGACTGGTGTGGGTCACATCCTGGATGTTATTGGACTGGTGTGGGTCACATCCTGGGTGTTAGTGGACTGGTTTGGGTCACATCCTGGGTGTTAGTGGACTGGTGTGGGTCACATCCTGGATGTTATTGGACTGGTGTGGGTCACATCCTGGATGTTAGTGGACTGGTGTGGGTCACATCCTGGATGTTAGTGGACTGGTGTGGGTCACATCCTGGGTGTTAGTGGACTGGTGTGGGTCACATCCATTATGTACCTTTGTAATCTTTTGACTACCGCCCACAGGATGGGTATGGGGTGCATAAAGATATTAAACTAAAGTGTGTGTGTGTGTGTGTGTGTGTGTGTGTGTGTGTGTGTGTGTGTGTGTGTGTGTGTGTGTGTGTGTGTGTGTGTGTGTGTGTGTGTGTGGCGTGTGTGACTCAACAATCAATATTTGCACCAATAACTCATTACAATTGTGACCGGGTGTGGAAGTGTGAATTGCTCATTACTCTATAATTTGTTCATGATTGTAGCCAAAGTATAAACGTAAGTAACCATTCTACAGAATTCATTACCTTTGTAACTTGTGAGCTCATTACCTTTGTACCTAGTTCAGCTATCAAAACTTTGGGGGCCCAGTCCCTGGACCCATTACGTACCTCTGTAATCTGTAAATACCTTTGTAACTTGTCATGATTGTGACCAGACTTACCTGGAGTTCATTACCTTTGTAAATTTTGAGTTCATTACCTTTGTAAATTGTGAGTTCATTACCTTTGTAAATTGTGAGTTCATTACCTCTGTAACTTGCTCAGCTATCAAAACTTTGGAGTCCAGTCCCTGGACCAATTATGTACCTCTGTAATCTTTTGACTACCGCCCACAGGATGGGTATGGGGTGCATAATAAGCATATTAAACTAAAACTAACTCACATCCTGGATGTTAGTGGACTGGTGTGGGTCACATCCTGGGTGTTAGTGGACTGGTGTGGGTCACATCCTGGGTGTTAGTGGACAGGTGTGGGTTGCATCCTGGGACAAAAACTGACCTAATTTGTGGGAAATGCTCAGCATAACAAGCACCTTCTATATAGTAGTATGTCAATGATCTCAGCTGGAATTATCGTAAAGATAATTTTGGGATGATAGGAAAATTTTGCCAAAACTGTTACCAATGTTCAATCTTAGCTGATACTGTCTGATACTGTTACTAATACCATCAAAATTAGCTGTTACTGAAACTGATACTGTACTTTAGGGTAGAAGACAAAAAGAATGCAGATGTAATATATACAGACTTTGCAAAGGCCTTTGACAAGTGTGACCATGGCGTAGTAACACACAAAATGCGTGCTAAAGGAATAACAGGAAAAGTTGGTAGATGGATCTATAATTTCCTCACAAACAGAACACAAAGAGTAGTAGTCAACAGAGTAAAGTCTGAGGTGGCTACAGTGAAAAGCTCTGTTCTACAAGGCACAGTACTCGCTCCCATCTTGTTTCTCATCCTCATATCTGACAGAGACAAGGATGTCAGCCACAGCACCGTGTCTTCCTTTGCAGATGACACCCGAATCTGCATGACAGTGTCTTCCATTGCAGACACTGCAAGGCTCCAGGCGGACATCAACCAAATCTTTCAGTGGGCTGCAGAAAATGATATGAAGTTCAACGATGAGAAATTTCAATTACTCAGATATGGTAAACACGAGGAAATTAAAACTTCATCAGAGTACAAAACAAATTCTGGCCACAAAATAGAGCGAAAAACCAACATCAAAGATCTGGGAGTGATCATGTCAGAGGATCTCACCTTCAAGGACCATAACATTGTATCAATCGCATCTGCTAGAAAAACGACAGGATGGATAATGAGAACCTTCAAAACTAGGGATTCCAAGCCCGTGATGACACTCTTCAGGTCGCTTGTTCTATCTAGGCTGGAATATTGCTGCACACTAACAGCACCTTTCAAGGCAGGTGAAATTGCTGACCTAGAAAATGTACAGAGAACCTTCACGGCGCGCATAACGGAGATAAAATACCTCAATTACTGGGAGCGCTTGAAGTTCCTGAACCTGTATTCCCTGGAATGCAGGCGGGAGAGATACATGATTATATACACCTGGAAAATCCTAGAGGGACTAGTACCAAACTTGCACACAAAAATCACTCACAACGAAAGCAAAAGACTCGGCAGATGATGCAACATCCCCCCAATGAAAAGCAGGGGTGTCACTAGCACGTTAAGAGACAATATAATAAGTGTCAGAGGCCCGAGACTGTTCAACTGCCTCCCAGCATACATAAGGGGGATTACCAATAGACCCCTGGCAGTCTTCAAGCAGGCACTGGACAAGCACTTAAAGTCGGTACCTGACCAGCCGGGCTGTGGTTCGTACGTTGGTTTGCGTGCAGCCAGCAGTAACAGCATGGTTGATCAGGCTCTGATCCACCAGGAGGCCTGGTCACAGACCGGGCCGCGGGGGCGTTGACCCCTGGAACTCTCTCCAGGTAAACTCTAGGTAATACTGATACCATCAAAATCAGATGATATTGATACGTTGACACATCCATAAATTGAATAATATTAATACAATTATTTACCTTCACTTGGTTCTTTGTTAATGTACTCATCACTTATTACATTATATGCCTATAATGTGCTCAGTGCCACTATTGTAAAAAAAAAAATATACAAATTTGTAAGTACAGGGCTCATATAAGTAACTATGTATGTGCAGGAGGTGAGTGATGTTGTTGGGGTTGTTCCCTCAAGGAAGGTTCCTTGATACCAGTCACATGCTCATTATCTAAGGAATTGGACCCGTGTTCCTCTTCCTTGGATTGAACCACAATGCCTCCCATTTCTCAAACAGTGTATGACTTCTGCTGGCTTAGTGCTTTCCCCATGAATGAAATAATATTAATAATAATAATAATAATAATAATAATAATATTGTGCTCCTGATTTCAGAATTTATTGTCTTTTTTATATCTTATGGTTATGGCACTTGCTACTTTTATTTATTTATTTATTTATTTATTTATTATTAATTTGGGCATGATACATAGAAGTACAAAGAAATACAGTGGTTAAGTGTAACATGCCAAGAGTCCCTTATATGCAGAGCATTATGGGCAGGCTTAAAATTAACTTCAGATTAACTAAGCAATGATATATTCAGTGGTAAACATTATAGTAAACAAATAACAATTAAGCACAAATGAGTTTTTCACAGACAGGTCATATGTTCATTTACTGAGTTGAGACAGGTCATATGTTCATTTACTGAGTTGAGACAGGTCATATGTTCATTTACTGAGTTGAGACAGGTCATATGTTCATTTACTGAGTTGCTGAACATTCAATAAAATGGAATATTCTGTTCAGTAATGTAATTAAAAAAACAAAGTTTGATAGGGTCACAAGTTATACATTTATGAGATAGTTATTCAGTGCGTATTTATTTAGTTGTGGGTGAGTAAGTGATTTTTAAGAAGAGACTTGAATTTATAAACAGTGTTTCTTTTATATTCACAGGTAATGAATTCCAGATTTTTGGGCCTTTTATGTGCATTGAGTTTTTGTATAGTGTGAGATGGACACGAGGAACATCAAAGAGTGATCTGTGCCTTGTGTTAAGATATGATTTCGTTCGGATTTTTAACCCCGGAGGGTTAGCCACCCAGGATAACCCAAGAAAGTCAGTGCGTCATCGAGGACTGTCTAACTTATTTCCATTGGGGTCCTCAAATCTTGTCCCCCAAGATGCGACCCACACCAGTCGACTAACACCCAGGTACCTAATTGCTGCTAGGTGAACAGGACAACAGGTGTAAGGAAACGTGTCGAAATGTTTCCACCCGCCGGGAATCGAACCCGGGCCCTCCGTGTGTGAAGCGGGAGCTTTAGCCACCAGGCCACCGAGCCACCTGTTACAGTCGTGTTCTGTTGAGGTTGGTAAGGAGACGTTTGAGGGGAGGGTTTGTATCAGAGTTAAGTGTTCTATGTATGTAGTAGGTGCAGTAATAAGTATGGATGTTGTGTATGGTGAGTAGGTTTAGAGTTTTGAATATTGGTGGAGTGTGCTGCCTGTAGTGGGAATTTATCATTCTGATTGCAGCCTTTTGTTGGGTAATTAATGGTCTGAGATGATTTATTGTTGTTGAGCCCCATGCACAAATTCCATAGGTGAGATAAGGGTAAATAAGTGAGTGATATAGGGCTTGGAAATTTTCTTGGAAATTTGTTGTTCATGTGTTTGAAATTTGAGTCTATTATCAAGGTGGATTCCTAAGAATTTTCCCTGTATGAGCTTTGTGATAGGTGATCCATTTATCATTATGTTAAGAAGGACATCTGTAGCTCTGTTTCCAAACTGAATGAAGTAGGTCAATGTTGAGAGTAAGTTTGTTAGTCATCATCTAGGTAGATATTTTCTGTAATTCTGTATTTACAGTATTGGCTAGCATGACTGGACTCGGGTGAGAGAAGACGACTGTAATGCCATCTGCAAATATTGTGGGTTTGAGTAGTTGCGATGCATTTGGTTGGTCGTTTATGTAAACAAGAAAGAGAAGAGGGCCAAGGACCTCTTCCTCAGTTTGCAGTTATTGCTTCTTGTTCTCTCTCTTACTGTCATTAAGAATCTTCTTTATCTATTCTTCGAGGTCTTTTTAATACAGTGCTAAATAGTCCCATGATTAAAGGGCTTTGGTATAGCTTTCATTCTCACAAGTGGGGTGACTGAAAAAAAAAATGAAAGAAAAGTTTCTTTATACAGTTAGTAATTTTATTCTTTTTATTCTCCTCATACAACACACATGGCTTATGATGAATGGTTTGAAAAACCGACAAGTTGAAGATTGAGACACTTATGCAGCATATGAGAATCTTTATTCAGGAAACGTTTCGCCACACAGTGGCTTCATCAGTCCAATACAAAGAGGAAGGCGTAAGGAGAGGAGGAGTATGAGGTAATCAGTCCCTCAGCCTG
Organism: Cherax quadricarinatus; assembly: GCF_038502225.1. Taxonomy (NCBI): domain Eukaryota; kingdom Metazoa; phylum Arthropoda; class Malacostraca; order Decapoda; family Parastacidae; genus Cherax; species Cherax quadricarinatus. The sequence goes on along the minus strand of NW_027196310.1, from coordinate 30,903 downwards.
GAGTCGATGTGGCGAAACGTTTCCTGAATAAAGATTCTCATATGCTGCATAAGTGTCTCAATCTTCAACTTGTCGGTTTTTTAAACCATTCATCACAACTGTCAGACACTGCAGCATCATGGGATCTTGTTACAAAGAATTCTTCAACACTTGTTCAACCTTTGGACGAAGACCTACTTCGACTAGTGGATGGTACCACTATGACCCCGCCTCCGCCTGCTTCACCTCACCTCACTACAGTATATAAGCCACGTCTACGGCCTTATGCTGTACTTTCTACAAGATTGATGGACTGAACACATCGACTCCAGGCTGAGGGACTGATTACCTCATACTCCTCCTCTCCTTACGCCTTAATCTTTGTATTGGACTGATGAAGCCACTGTGTGGCGAAACGTTTCCTGAATAAAGATTCTCACATGCTGCATAAGTGTCTCAATCTTCAACACATGACTTATGAAGGAAGAATTCTCCTCTTTCCCATTTAGGCTACTTTACAGTTATCTTGGCTGATATAATCTGGGTGGTAGGGAGCACTGTTTAGGAAGAGGAAGGCTTTAAATAGTAATTAATTGTACTTCAGTTCAAGATCTTTATCTCCCACAGGCATTTTCTGTTTTCTAATTATTTTACAATAAGGGGAAGAAAAGAAATAACACAATTACTGTATATTACACCACAAAATGCTACCTCCATAAGCCATGCACGTCATAAGAGGCAACTAAAATGCCAGAACAAGGGGCTACAACTCCATAATTTTTTGGCTGATTTACTAAACTTTTTTTTTTTTGGTTCACAAATTTTTTTAAAAAATTCTTGCAGACAAAATGCTGTTTCTTTGGAGGAGGAGAGTTCAGTAGTTACTGCAGCGACTATATAACCTACCAGAGGAGAGTTCAGTAGTTACTGCAACGACTATATAACCTACCAGAGGAGAGTTCAGTAGTTACTGCAACGACTATATAACCTACCATGTAGTACAAGGTAACAGCAAAAGTACTTGTGAAATCAGTATAATTATATTAGTAAAGATGTATTTTTCATTTACTATTTATATTAGGGACCCACATGTGGAAAGGCTCCAGAGCCCAGTCTAGATGTATAAATAACTAATAGGGAAACTCATTATCATCCTCATGTAACAAATCAGATCATTTTTATTCCTTCCCAAGGCATACATCTCATTTCATATATGAAGTGCCTTCCAAATGCATACATCTCACTTCCCAAGGGGAGGTGAGATGAGATCTCATCTCAGTTCCTAAGGGGAGTGAGATGAGATGTGAAGCTGTGTAGTTCCAGACATGGCAGCAAGTGGTTTTCAGTTGCTCATAAGTCGGAATAATGACTGTTTGGCCTTACATTAAAAAAATACCGTAAAAAAATATGAAAAATACAGCAAAACTCATAAGAGTTAAGTCTTAGAATTGACCAATCTATACCATACTTGAAACACATCCAAATCCCTCCAGTGTTCCTGTGTTTGAACTGGTTAATGTAACTGCAAAATATATTATGGTAAATGAAACAGTATTGTATTTTTATATAGTGGTAAGGTATGGGTATTTGAATATTGAAAGCATATTTTTCTTTGTTCTCTTTTTCCATGGGGGTGTCTTAATGGTAGAGAAGGACTTGATCCAAGGAATTTAATGCACATACTGGTACTGTATTTTCTGGTGTAAACTTGATTACCTCTCATTCTCCATGCAATGTATGACACTTATGGGTTCAGACTAACAGATTTTCAGTACAGTGAACCTTGAATTAATTGTCTAATAGGGATGGGAGGAGTGTACGTTATTGCCAGTTGTCCATAGATTCCAAGTTATGAAATGTATTTTTCATGATTTTAAGATAAATGGACAAAGTTTGGAATCCGTGGACTTGGTCCATTGATTCAGAATACTGCTGCAGAATAATACTACAATGCACCACTGGCTCCCTGATGTTTTTTTATACTGTGCACACTGACCATGAGACCCATTCTCTCACATGTGGGCCTACCAGCTTTTTCCTGCTTGATTTGAAGCCACTAGAATTTTGGCGTATTAGTACGTCAAACACATTGGCTCGTAAAACGTATATAGTATTCGATCGAAACAGTCAAAGGTTTAATCATGAATCCCCAGCACACTCATGTTTTAAAATGCTGTATAAATTTTGTTGGTTTATAAACCTTTTGGTTGTTTTAGTACAGTGTACTATACATTATTTGTCACGTGTACCTTAGTAATCTAATAACACATACATATACAGTTGTACTTGGAACTATTCAGTACAAAATCTATAATTTGTCTCACTGGTAAAGAGTAATTTAATATATTTTAAGGTTGAATTCAGCATATTGCTCAGTGAAATTTAGACTGAACATGAAATAAGTAGTTTTACTTGTATTAAAATTGAACTTTTACTGAACATGGGCAAGTTTTCCTTTTCTTATGACCATATTTAGTGCTAACTGAAAGGAAGAGAGTGTAGAAGAAAGTAAGAAAGATAGAAAAGTGAATATCTTTTTCTTTTTTCAACAAACTGCTGTATCCCACCACAGCAGGGTGGCACATAAATAAAAAAGTTTCTCTTTTTAACTTTAGTAATGTATACAGGAGAAGAGGTTATTAGCCCCTCGCTCCTGGCATTTTAGTCGTCTCTTATGACATGCATGGCTTACGGAGGAAGAATTCTGTTCCACTTCCCCATGGAGATAAATAAATATATAGTTGTTTGCAATATGTGTTACTGGGTGTGTATTTGGAAAAAATCAAATTTTCAAAAAAACGTAAATATAACCCCATAGCTAGCGAAGCTCTCGCGTCACACACACAGGGCCCGGGTTTGATTCCTGGCGGGGTAGAAACATTTCGATGCATTTCCTTACACCTGTTGTCGTGTTCACCTAGCAGCAATTAGGTACCTGGGTGTTAGTCGACTGGTGTGGGTGGCATCCTGGGGGACAAGATTGAGTACCCCAATGGAAATAAGTTAGACAGTCCTCGATGATGCACTGACTTTCGTGGGTTATCCTGGGTGGCTAACCCTCCGGGGTTAAAAATCCAAATGAAATCTTTTCTTATCTTAACTCAAAATATATTTATAAAGTTATTACAATAACTGTTTAAGTAAGTAAAATTATTTAGGCACAGGTACACACAAGTACAATTATCATACATAGTGTAAATTACCTGGGATAACCCAGACAAGTCAGGCAAAGTGACTTATTTCCAATTGCAAAATGGGTGTCCATACATGTAAAACTGTCACCTTGTATTAGATTATCATGATGAAAGATGTGACTTTGTGAGGAAATGTGATGGAAGTTTGGTTAAAGACAAGCAATGGGGAAACTTTGTTTTGGTTAAAGACAAGCAATGGTGAAACTTTGTTTCATCTCTAAATTATAAAAATGGTGTATCTATCTTTTCTTGTATAATTCAGCAAAATAGAATGCCCCATATTTGAGCAACACTGGAAAAATGTATGTAGGTACCGAGCACAGGCTCTCCATTAATGCTAGGTAACATAAATTGCTAAGCTGCCTTCTTTCCCATATTTATTTTTTAGTATGAAATGAAGTAACTCTGCTAAATTGAATTTATCTTCATGTTTATATTTAATATTAGAGCGAAGGGTTGAAGCCCCAGTATTTAAGACATGAGAAGATAAAAGGAGTAAGAAAAGACTGACAGGTCATTAAAAGAATTGCAATGAGACTTCTCAAAGAATATGATGACAATTAAAATCACCAAACAACTTAACCGGTGTGGATAAAAATGAAACCTAAATCCACAGCATGTTTTTTTTTTTTTTTTTTTTTATTCGCCGGTATTCTCCCGGCCCGGGTCTTTTCCAAGTAGTGGTGACCCGGCCTTGGCTCCCTATCTGGGGAGTGTCTCGAGACTAAAGTCTCCCATGGGAGGAGGTACAAGTACCCCCCTCATCTTTGGGACCAACTGTCCCCAGGCCTAGCCACATTCCCCGCCCTCACGGGGCTCGTAGGGAGAAGCTAGGCCTCTGGTCTGCCATCTACCCCGCCTCAAAGGGGCTCGTGGGGATGGCAGTCTTATGAGCTGCAGATGGTAGCAAGCTCAGGCCTCACAGCATGTTGAAATATGATAGGCATGAAGGAGAGAGGCATAAGTAATTATGGAATGTAATCTACAGTGTAGTGTAGTATAGTTTGAACATTAAATCTAGTTCACAGAATTGTGAAGTATTATTGGAGAAGTGAAGGCCAGAAACACAAGTTGAATACTGAACAAATGCAAATGAATATATTGAAATAACATTGTCATCATTTCTTGGAAGGATATTAGGTACTCACAAAGGATTGAGAGGTGAAAGTTGCAAAATAATCTGTTATGCCTTCAGTTATCTTTCATCTTCAAGGAAGAGGAAAGTGGTACATATTTAGCTCTCAGATGAGCTTATAATAAACAAGAAACCAAGTGGGTTTATTTTCTCTAAAACCTGTTTGATCCTTGTCAATAAAGTTTCCAAAGACAATAAAATTAGCAATTGATTAAAGTGAATCTCCTGTCTTGAAGATCATTATGCATGATCATTATGCACATTGTGGCTGTGCTTAGTGTCAACAGCTTCAGCTACACTGGCATGGGAATGTAAGCCAGTGCAGCCCTTGGTGGCTATGAAGGCTTCACTCCCCCAACAAGTAAACATGGCTGCTCATGAAAGGAACTTAGTATACGTATAGTATGTCTAAAAGTATGATGATCTTGACATGCAGCAGTGATTTTGAAACTGTACTCTTTGCAATTTATATATAAATTTTACCGTGTTTTGCCTTTCTTCCTCCTTTATACATAACATCAGCAGTCATCATATGCCCATGTTTGACCCCCCACCATCTTGTCATTTCAGCATTTCACTAAGAATATAAATATGAAAAAGAGTATGGACTTACTCTAGCATGTAATTTTATGTGTTGTGTGTACAGTATAGTATTGATAAAATGAGTTTGTACATCTGTTTTCAGATCCTTGCTGGGGGAGTAATAACGTTAACTAGCTCAGTCGTTTCTATAGTTTACATCATTGGTCTACCCTATTATTGGCAGAAATCACCGATACTCACCTGTTTTCTAACTGTACTAGGACACTGGTTGTTAATAAATGTCATCCTGCACTTGACAATGGCAGCAATTACTGACCCAGGTACACCTCCAAAGGTGACTTAATTTATGCTTAATTCATAGTGCCACATAAAATTCATAGTGCCACATAAAATTCATAGTGCCACATAAAATTCATAGTGCCACATAAAATTCATATTTATAACTTATGTTATAAGTATATTTATAACTTATGTTATAAGTATACTTATAACTTATGTTATAAGTATATTTACTTAGAACCCATCATAGTTCAATATGCATTTGTACAGTATTTACCTATGATAACATTTGTGCAGTATTTACCTATGATAACATTTGTCCAGTATTTATATATTTACCTGGAGTTTACCTGGAGAAAGTTCCGGGGTTCAACGCCCCCGCGGCCCGGTCTGTGACCAGGCCTCCTGGTGGATCAGAGCCTGATCAACCAGGCTGTTACTGCTGGCTGCACGCAAACCAACGTACGAGCCACAGCCCGGCTGGTCAGGTACCGACTTTAGGTGCTTGTCCAGTGCCAGCTTGAAGACTGCCAGGGGTCTGTTAGTTATCTCCCTTATGTATGCTTGGAGGCAGTTGAACAGTCTCGGGCCCCTGACACTTATTGTATGGTCTGTTAACGTGCTAGTGACACCCCAGCTTTTCATTGGGGGGGGATGTTGCATCATCTACCAAGTCTTTTGCTTTCGTAGTGAGTGATTTTCGTGTGCGTGTTCGGTACTAGTCCCTCTAGGATTTTCCAGGTGTATATAATCATGTATCTCTCCCGCCTGCGTGCCAGGGAATACAGGTTCAGGAACCTCAAGCGCTCCCAGTAATTGAGGTGTTTTATCTCCGTTATGCGGGCCGTGAAGGTTCTCTGTACATTTTCTAGGTCAGCAATTTCACCTGCCTTGAAAGGTGCTGTTAGTGTGCAGCAATATTCCGGCCTAGATAGAACAAGTGACCTGAAGAGTGTCATCATGGACTTGGCATCCCTAGTTTTGAAGGTTCTCATTATCCATCCTGTCATTTTTCTAGCAGATGCGATTGATACAATGTTGTGGTCCTTGAAGGTGAGATCCTCCGACATGATCACTCCCAGGTCTTTGACGTTGGTGTTTCGCTCTATTTTGTGGCCAGAATTTGTTTTGTACTCTGATGAAGATTTAATTTCCTCGTGTTTACCATATCGGAGTAATTGAAATTTCTCATCGTTGAACTTCATATTGTTTTCTGCAGCCCACTGAAAGATTTGGTTGATGTCCGCCTGGAGCCTTGCAGTGTCTGCAATGGAAGACACTGTCATGCAGATTCGGGTGTCATCTACAAAGGAAGACACGGTGCTGTGGCTGACATCCTTGTCTATGTCAGATATGAGGATGAGGAACAAGATGGGAGCGAGTACTGTGCCTTGTGGAACAGAGCTTTTCACCGTAGCTGCCTCGGACTTTACTCTGTTGACTACTACTCTCTGTGTTCTGTTAGTGAGGAAATTATAGATCCATCGACCGACTTTTCCCGTTATTCCTTTAGCACGCATTTTGTGCGCTATTACGCCATGGTCACACTTGTCGAAGGCTTTTGCAAAGTCTGTATATATTACATCTGCATTCTTTTTGTCTTCTAGTGCATCTAGGACCTTGTCGTAGTGACCCAATAGTTGAGACAGACAGGAGCGACCTGTTCTAAACCCATGTTGCCCTGGGTTGTGTAATTGATTGGTTTCTAGATGGGTGGTGATCTTGCTTCTTAGGACCCTTTCAAAGATTTTTATGATATGGGATGTTAGTGCTATCGGTCTGTAATTCTTTGCTGTTGCTTTACTGCCCCCTTTGTGGAGTGGGGCTATGTCTGTTGTTTTTAGTAACTGTGGGACGACCCCCGTGTCAATAGGATGGTAAAAGCTCGTGATAGGGGCTTCTTGCAGTTCTTGATGAACGCGGAGTTCCATGAGTCTGGCCCTGGGGCAGAGTGCATGGGCATGTCATTTATCGCCTGTTCGAAGTCATTTGGCGTCAGGATAACATCAGATAGGCTTGTGTTAACCAAATTCTGTGGCTCTCTCATAAAAAATTCATTTTGATCTTCGACTCTCAGTCTGGTTAGCGGCTTGCTAAAAACTGAGTCATATTGGGACTTGAATAGCTCACTCATTTCCTTGCTGTCATCTGTGTAGGACCCATCTTCTTTAAGTAGGTGACCAATACTGGACGTTGTTCTCGACTTCGATTTGGCATAGGAGAAGAAATACTTTGGGTTTCTTTCGATTTCATTTATGGCTTTTAGTTCTTCCCGCGACTCCTGACTCCTATAAGATTCCTTTAGCTTAAGTTCGATGTTTGCTATTTCTCTGACCAGTGTCTCCCTACGCATTTCAGATATATTGACCTCTTTTAGCCGCTCTGTTATTCTTTTCCGTCGCCTGTAAAGGGAGCGCCTGTCTCTTTCTATTTTACATCTACTCCTCCTTTTTCTTAGAGGAATAAGCCTTGTGCATACATCGAGCACCACCGAGTTAATCTGTTTTAGGCATAAGTTGGGGTCTGTGTTGCTTAGTCTATCTTCCCAGCTTATATCGGTTAGGACTTGGTTTACTTGGTCCCACTTTATGTTTTTGTTATTGAAGTTGAATTTGGTGAATGCTCCCTCGTGACTAATCTCATTATGTCGGTCTGGGGCTCCGCGCATACATGTCTGAACCTCAATTATGTTGTGATCTGAGTATATTGTTTTTGATATGGTGACATTTCGTACCAGATCATCATTGTTAGTGAAGATGAGGTCTAGTGTATTCTCCAGTCTAGCAGGCTCTATTATTTGCTGGTTTAAATTGAATTTTGTGCAGAGATTTAAAAGCTCGTGTGAGTGTGAGTTTTCATCAGAGCTGCCTCCTGCTGCAACAGTATTATTTGCTATATTCCTCCATTTTAGGTGCCTTAAGTTGAAATCCCCCAGGAGCAAGATGTTGGGGGCAGGAGCTGGAAGATTTTCCAGACAGTGGTCAATTTTTAACAGCTGTTCCTGGAATTGCTGGGATGTTGCATCCTGATGCTTGTAGACTACCACAATGACTAGGTTTTGGTTCTCGATCTTTACTGCTAAAACTTCCACTACATCAGTTGAGGCATTAAGAAGTTCTGTGCAAACAAGTGACTCTGCAATGTACAGGCCAACCCTCCCCCCCTTTTGCCTGTTCACTCTGTCACATCTGTATAGGTTGTAACCTGGGATCCATATTTCGTTGTCCAAGTGATCCTTTATGTGGGTCTCAGTGAAAGCCGCGAACATTGCCTTTGCCTCTGCAAGCAGTCCACGGATGAAAGGTATTTTGTTGTTTGTTGCTGGCTTTAGACCCTGTATATTTGCAAAGAAGAATGTTATCGGACTGGTGGTATTGTTGGTTCCTGGGGGGGGGGGGATTTTTTTCAGGCATTAGTATCTGTATCTGTTGGTTTGGAGTGGAGGCCATCGACAGTGGTTCCACTCCAGGAATGACTGGATTTGGTGTACGATTTCTGCCATTTCCTGCCAGTTTTTTTTCCTTCCTGGCACTAAAAAACCTCTCCCTCTTGAGTGGCTGTGGCTACCCAGGTTTTCCCATGGTCTATGATGACATTTGTGCAGTATTTACCTATGATAACATTTGTGCAGTATTTACCTATGATAACATATCTTTTAGCAAAATTAACTAATCCTAGAAAATTTACTTTAAAATTACTCATTAACATAGATATAGAATACATATAAAATAGAATATATAAAATTTATAGAACTTTTAGTTCTTCTAATAGAGTATCAAATAATACCTATTAAAACCATGTTAACCCCTAAACGCTCCAAATGTATGTATACATTCTCTCACCCAGTGCCCAGAATATTTTGAAAAATAAAGAAATCGTTTTTTTTTATTGACATAAAGAGAAAATTTTTGTAAGTGTTATAGGATTAAAATAAAAAAATTATGGTCAGTACTTACTGAGATATGAGGCTGCAAAGATGGCACTTAATGCTCACCTGACGGCAACATGAGTCCTGCCGCTTGCAGAAGTGTTGCCGATATACCTTTTTTTTTGTTTTAACAAGTCGGCCGTCTCCCACCGAGGCAGGGTGACCCAAAAAGAAAGAAAATCCCCTAAAAGAAAATACTTTCATCATCATTCAACACTTTCACCTCACTCACACATAATCACTGTTCTTGCAGAGGTGCCCAGAACACAACAGCTTAGAAGTAAATACAGTGGAACCTCAAAAATCGAACTGCTCCCAACACTACTAATTATGTAAGTGTATTTTTGTAAGTGCTTTTATAAGTGTATTTTTATTCCCTGATGGGAATAAATTAATTCGGTAAAGGCACTCGAACAGCCTTCTGGACCGAAGAAAGTTCGATATTTGAGGTTCCACTGTACGTATAAATGATTCACAAAATCGTAATGACACAATTGCAAACAAACCATACGACGGGCGGGGATAGAACCCGCGGTCAGAGAGTCTCGAAACTCCAGACCGTCGCGTTAGCCACTGGACCAGCTAGCCACAATTAGATTCATCCAACTAGGTATATTTCTACACCATAGGAAGGTTAACATAGGCACCACTGTGACCACAAATGCAAGTTTTTACAGATGAATCTCCAGCTAGCATGGCCGTGACGAACTCTAGCTCAAGTCCCCTCAAAGCCGTTAACATGACTCACGAAATCGTAATGACATGATTGCAAACAAACCATACCACGGGTGGGGATAGAACCCGCGATCAGAGAGTCTCGAAACTCCAGACCGTCGTGTTAGCCACTGGACCAGCTAGCATTTGTGGTCACAGTGGTGCCTATGCTAACCTTCCTATGGTGTAGAAATATACCTAGTTGGATGAATCTTACTGTGGCTAGCTGGTCCAGTGGCTAACGCGACGGTCTGGAGTTTTGAGACTCTGATCGGGGGTTCTATCCCCGCTCGTGGTATGGTTTATATATGTATAAAGATACACAACATATCCCTCCAAACTGCCAATATCCCGAACCCCTCCTTTAGAGTGCAGGCATTGTACTTCCCATTTCCAGGACTCAAGTCCGTCTATAAAAATAACCAGTTTCCCTGAATCCCTTCACTAAATATTACCCTGCTCACACTCCAACAGATTGTCACGTCCCAAATACCATTCGTCTCCATTCACTCCTATCTAACACGCTCATGCGCGATTGCTGGAAGTCCAAGCCCCTCGCCCACAATGCCTCCTTTACCCCCCTCCCTCCAACCTTTTCGAGGGCGACCCCTACCCCGCCTTCCTTCCCCTACAGATTTATACGCTCTCCATGTCATTCTACTTTGATCCATTCTCTCTAAATGACCAAACCACCTCAACAGCCCCTCTTCAGCCCTCTTACTAATACTTTCATTAACTCCACACCTAATTTCCACACTCCGAATTTTCTGCATAATATTTACACCACATATTGCCCTTAGACAGGACATCTCCACTGTCTCCATCCACCTCCTCGCTGCTGCATTTTTTCTCATTTTTATATTATTTTATATAACTTTTATGTTCTGATAATTACAATTTATTGTAGTTCTTGTCATTTCATAACCAATCTTTGTTCTGACACTAATATTAGGTACTGAAATTGCACTCAAATTGCCACAAACACATTGAAAGGTGAACATTTACACATGCCTTGGTCATTTACTATTGTCTGGGAATACAGTGGAACCTCAAATTTCGAACTTAATCCATTCCAGGAGCTAGTTCTAAATTGGAAAAGTTTGAAAAGTGAAGCAGTATTTCCTATAAATAATGGAATACAATTAATCCGTTCCAGAAACCCAAAAATATTCACACAAAAAAATGCATTTTGTAGAAATTAATTAAAGTTTTACATACATACAACAAATAGTGTACAATTATGTATTAATAAATTTAAATAAACATATAAAATAACATTTTTACTTACCTTTATTGAAGTTTGGTGATGGCATCTGGAAGATAGGAGGAGAGAGGGAGTTGAAATTAGTGTTTGGAAGGAGAATTCCCGTCCATGAGGACTTCAGGTAAAGCCCTCTCTGGGGTTACTTCCCTTCTCTGTCTTTTAATGCCACTAGGACCAGCTTGAGAGTCACTGGACATCTGTCTCACAAAGTAACTGTCCACAGTCCTCTGTTTCTGGTGCTTCTTTAAGATTTCCCTAAAATGGGACATTGTTTTGTCACTGAACTTAAGAACATAAGAACATAAGAACGAAGGAACACTGCAGAAGGCCTACTGGCCCATGCGAGGCAGGTCCAAGTCTCCTACCGGCTTAAGCCAATGCACCCAACCTAGTCAGGTCAGGTCACATTGACTTAAGGGAGGAACACGGCAACCGACCTGTTAGCACAAGCTATCAGGTCTAACTCACACCCACCCACATCTACTCATGTATTTATCCAACCTATTTTTAAAGCTACACAACGTTCTGGCCTCTATAACGGTACTTGGGAGTTTGTTCCACTCATCCACAACTCTATTACCAAACCAGTACTTTCCTATATCCTTCCTGAATCTGAATTTTTCCAACTTAAAACCATTGCTGCGAGTCCTGTCTAGGCTAGATATTTTCAGCACACTATTTACATCCCCTTTATTTATTCCTGTCTTCCACTTATACACCTCAATCATATCCCCCCTAATTCTACGTCTTTCTAGAGAGTGCAGTTTCAGGGCCCTTAGTCTATCCTCATAGGGAAGGTTTCTGATACATGGGATCATCTTTGTCATCCTCCTTTGTACATTTTCCAGAGAATTTATATCCATTCTGTAATACGGTGACCAAAACTGTGCAGCATAATCTAAATGAGGCCTAACCAAGGATGTATAGAGTTGAAGAACAACCTGAGGACTCCTATTATTTATGCTTCTTGATATGAAGCCAAGGATTCTATTAGCTTTATTGCGAACACTTATGCACTGTTGTCTTGGTTTCAGATTACTGCTAACCAGAACTCCTAAATCTTTTTCGCAATCCGTAATATTAAGATCTACATTATTTAGTTTATATGTGGCATGGTTATTGTCCTGTCCAACATTTAGAACTTTGCATTTGTCTATATTAAACTGCATCTGCCACTTCTCCGACCACTGCATCAGTCTATTCAAATCTTCCTGGAGTGCTCGAATGTCCTCGTCAGAATGAATTCGACGGCCTATTTTGGTGTCATCGGCAAACTTGCCGATGTCGCTCTTTATGCCCTCATCTATGTCGTTTATGTAGATTGTGAACAGCAGGGGGCCCAACACTGACCCCTGTGGAACACCGCTCGTGACGCTTCCCCACTCTGATTTCTCCCCATTTATGCAAACTCTCTGCTGCCTATTTGTCAACCATGCCTCTATCCAGGAAAAAAATTCTCCTCCTATTCCATGTGCTTTAATTTTCCTCAATAGTCTCTGATGTGGGACCCTGTCAAAAGCCTTACTGAAGTCCATGTACACAATATCATATTCATTACCATGATCTACCTCCTCAAATACCTTAGTGAAAAAAGTTAATAAATTCGTAAGGCAGGAACGCCCCTTTGTAAAACCATGCTGAGATTCGTTGATTAATTTATGCTTTTCAAGGTGGCTACGAACTGCCTCGGCAATTATTGATTCCATAAATTTTCCCACTATGGAGGTTAGGCTTATTGGTCTATAGTTCGAAGCTAAGGACCTGTCACCTGTTTTGAAAATAGGTATCACATTTGCCATTTTCCACTTATCTGGCACCATGCCAGTTTGTAGTGATATGTTGAAAAGATTAGCCAAAGGTGTGCTAAGCTCCTCTTTACATTCCTTTAGAACCCTTGCATACAGTTCATCAGGGCCTGGGGATTTGTTAGGTTTTAATTTATCTATTTGCCTAAGGACCATGTCACTTGTGACCCTAATAGTGCACAGTTTATTATCGTCCTGTTCTACATAATTTATCATTACTGGAATATCACTGGTATCCTCCTGTGTAAAAACTGAGAGGAAGTATGTGTTAAAAATTCTACACATTTCCTTATCACTGTCAGTGAGCTGACCCGAGGAACTTTTGAGTGGGCCTATCTTGTCCCTGATCTTACTTCTGTATACCTGAAAGAATCCTTTTGGGTTAGTCTTCGATTCTCTTGCAACTTTAACCTCATAATCTCTTTTTGCTTTTCTAATTCCCTTTTTTATTTCTCTCTTTAACTGAATATATCGATTTCTTAATTGCCCCTCTCCTCTATTGATTTGCCTATATATGCCTCTCTTTTGACCAATCAGATATTTTAATCTATTGTTCATCCATTTAGGATCATTTTTGCTTGATCTGATTTCCCTATTTGGAACATAATTTGACTGAGCAGCTAGAACTATGCCCTGGAAAGCATCATATCGGCAACCATCACCACCTACCTGACCCTTAGTCAGGTCATTCCAGTTCAGCCCACCTAAGTAATTTTTCAGTCCTATGAAATCAGCCAAGCGAAAGTCAGGGACGGAGACTTGATTGCCATTATTAGGGGAATTCCATAATATGTTAAAACTGAGTGATTTGTGATCACTCTCCCCAAGCTCATCATTAACCTCAAGATTATTAATTAGTGTTTCCCTACTGGCAAGAACCAAGTCAAGGAGGTTATTTCCCCTAGTTGGCTCTGTCACAAACTGTTTTAAAAAACAATCCTGGATCGAATCAAGAAAGTCACCCGACTCTAAATTTCCTGTCAAATTGCTCCAGTCAATCTGTCTATAGTTGAAATCTCCCATTAGCACAACATTTTCGTATGTAGATGCCTTACGAATTTCGTCCCATAGAAGTTTACTGCACTCCCTATCAAGATTTGGGGCCCTGTAAATCACACCCAAAATTAGTTTTTCTCGGCCCTCGAGAAGCTGTAACCAAACAGATTCAGTGGCTGACGCTTCTAATTTAATATCTTGTCTAACACAACAATTTAAATTGTCTCTGACATACATCGCTACTCCACCACCTTTCCTGTTGACCCTGTCAGTGTGGAATAATTTATAGCCTTGTATGTGACATTCAGAGGGCATCTCTCTATCTTTCAAATTGAGCCAGGTCTCTGTTATAGCAATAATATCTATGTTTCCTGCACTTGCAATTAATCTTAGCTCATCTATCTTATTTCTAACACTCCTGCTATTAGTATAGTAAACCTTAAGGGAGCTAGTCCCTTGCTGCCCTCTGCTGTCCCCCTTTGTTTGCTGACCTGTTCTATTGTCTTTATTTATAACTTCATGCTGAATGCCTTTTATACATTTACTGTTTCCAACCCTAGTGTTGCAACCTGCTTGTTTCCCACACACACCCATACCTCTATCTTCCATCAGTTTAAAATCATAGGCATTTCACCAATGGCCTTCTCAATCGAGTCTGCAAGTGCTACCACCCCTGCCCCAGAGAGATGTACCCCATCCCTTGCATACATATCATGTTTGCCATAAAAGTTGTTCCAGTTGTCAATGAATGGGATTGCAAGTTCCTTGCAGTATCTGTCTAGCCAGCAATTTACACCAATTGCCCTAGACAACCATTCATTTCCTACTCCCCTTCTAGGCAAGATGCTACATATGATTGGGATCCCTCCCTTAGACTTAATGAAATCTATAGCTGACCTGTACTTATCTAGCAGCTCTTCTCTCCTACCCTTCCCAATATCATTTCCACCAGCACTGAGACAGATAATGGGCTTGTTCCCATTACCTGACATGATATTATCCAGCCTGTTGACAATGTCCCCAACACCAGCTCCAGGGAAGCACACTCTATCTCTCATCTTCTTATTCCTATTACAAAAAGCACGGTCAACATATCTTACCTGAGAGTCACCAACCACAAGAATGCGCTTACCTTCATTAGCAGGGGCAGTAGTACCCTTACCTTCACTGGCCACTGAAGTACATTCATCCTGGAGAACAGAGAAGCGATTTCCTACCTTCAGATCTTCACTCTTAACTTTCCTTACTCTGATGCGCCTCCCATTACTGTGAACAACTCGCCACTTGTAGCAGGTGCTGGGCTGCACCTCACTGCTGGTAGCCGTTGCTACCTCCCCACCTACAGCCTCCTCACAGTGAGAGACAGACTGCACCTCACTGCTAGAAGCCTCATTCCCCACATCTCCAACCACCTCACACTCTCTCCCAGGCCCATTGAGGTGGACCTTCAGCCTCCTAATCTCCTCCTGGAGAAGCAAGACCTCCTCCTTCAACTCTCCAACCTCAGTTTTTAAAACACTGCAGAAGCAAGCCATGCTTTGTAACCGTCCACGCTAATCCCCAAAGCAGCTCAGGGTCTGTGACCTCAGGGTGGTACTTCTCCATAAACATTTGGACATCGTTCCACTTGATGCAAATCTCCTTAATCTTTGAAGAAGGTACTTCATCCACTCCCTCGTCCTCCTCTGAAGCAAGTTCCTCAGCTGTGGTCTGATACTGTTCCAAATGAAGCTCTTGCAGCTCTTCAGTGGTTAGCTCTTCCCTGTGGTCCTCCACCAACTCTTCCACATCCTCGCCACTCACCTCCAGCCCCAGGGTGTTTCCCAATGCCACAGTAGAGTCAACAACAGGCAGAGGGTCAGCTGGGTCAGGGTCAGCCTCAAACCCTTCAAAATCCCTCTTTTGGACACAATCTGGCCACAATTGTCTCCAAGCAGAGTTCAAAGTCCTGGAAGTCACTCCCTCCCAAGCCATACCTATAAGGCTTATGGAGCTGTAGATATTGAAGTGATTCCTCCAGAGCTCTCTTAAGGTCAATTTAGTGTCTGTGGTCGCTTCAAAGCACTTTTCAAACACTGCTTTTGTGTAGAGTTTTTTGAAGTTAGAAATGATCTGCTGGTCCATGGGCTGGAGGAGAGGAGAGGAATGGTGTTAGGAGGCAAGAACTTCACTGTTATAAAACTGAAGTCCCTAGATAAGAGGTCTACTAAGTTTGGAGGATGAGCAGGAGCATTGTCCATTAACAGGAGGCACTTGAGTGGCAAATTATTGTCTAGGAGGTATTTTCTCACATTGGGGCCAAACACTTCATGGACCCACTCTGAAAATTTGCCTAGTGACCCATGGCTTATTTACTGTCCACAAGACACATAATTTGTTCTTTATAACATTATTTTTATTATTATTATTATTATCACACTGGCCGATTCCCACCAAGGTAGGGTGGCCCGAAAAAGAAAAACTTTCACCATCATTCACTCCATCACTGTCTTGCCAGAAGGGTGCTTTACAGTACAGTTTTTAAACTGCAACATTAACACCCCTCCTTCAGAGTGCAGGCACTGTACTTCCCATCTCCAGGACTCAAGTCCGGCCTACCGGTTTCCCTGAACCCCTTCATAAATGTTACTTTGCTCACACTCCAACAGCACGTCAAGTATTAAAAACCATTTGTCTCCATTCATTCCTATCAAACACGCTCATGCATGCCTGCTGGAAGTCCAAGCCCCTCGCACACAAAACCTCCTTTACCCCCTCCCTCCAACCTTTCCTAGGCCGACCCCTACCCCGCCTTCCTTCCACTACAGACTGATACACTCTTGAAGTCATTCTGTTTCGCTCAATTCTCTCTGCATGTCCGAACCACCTCAACAACCCTTCCTCAGCCCTCTGGACAACAGTTTTGGTAATACCGCACCTCCTCCTAACTTCCAAACTACGAATTCTCTGCATTATATTCACACCACACATTGCTCTCAGACATGACATCTCCACTGCCTCCAGCCTTCTCCTCGCTGCAACATTCATCACCCATGCTTCACACCCATATAAGAGCGTTGGTAAAACTATACTCTCATACATTCCCCTCTTTGCCTCCAAGGACAAAGTTCTTTGTCTCCAAAGACTCCTAAGTGCACCACTCACCCTTTTCCCTTCATCAATTCTATGATTCACCTCATCCTTCATAGACCCATCCGCTGACACGTCCACTCCCAAATATCTGAATACATTCACCTCCTCCATACTCTCTCCCTCCAATCTGATATCCAATCTTTCATCACCTAATCTTTTTGTTATCCTCATAACCTTACTATTTCCTGTATTCACTTTTAATTTTCTTCTTTTGCACACCCTACCAAATTCATCCACCAATCTCTGCAACTTGTCTTCATAATCTCCCAAGAGCACAGTGTCATCAGCAAAGAGCAACTGTGATAACTCCCACTTTATGTGTGATTCTTTATCTTTTAACTCCACGCCTCTTTCCAAGACCCTCGCATTTACTTCTCTTACAACCCCATCGATAAATATATTAAACAACCACGGTGACATCAGACATCCTTGCGTAAGGCCTACTTTTACTGGGAAATAATTTCCCTCTTTCCTACATACTCTAACTTGAGCCTCACTATCCTCGTAAAAACTCTTCACTGCTTTCAGTAACCTACCTCCTACACCATACACCTGCAACATCTGCCACATTGCCCCCCTATCCACCCTGTCATACGCCTTTTCCAAATCCATAAATCCCACAAAGACCTCTTTAGCCTTATCTAAATACTGTTCACTTATATGTTTCACTGTAAACACCTGTTCCACACACCTTTCCTAAAGCCTCCTTGTTCACTTGCTATCCTATTCTCCGTCTTACTCTTAATTCTTTCAATAATAACTCTACCATACACTTTGCCAGGTATACTCAACAGACTTATCCCCCTATAATTTTTGCACTCTCTTTTGTCCCCTTTGCCTTTATACAAAGGAACTATGCATGCTCTCTGCCAATCCCTAGGTACCTTACCCTCTTCCATACATTTATTAAATAATTGCACCAACCACTCCAAAACTATATCCCCACCTGCTTTTAACATTTCTATCTTTATCCCATCAATCCCGGCTGCCTTACCCCCTTTCATTTTACCTACTGCCTCATGAACTTCCCCCACACTCACAACTGGCTCTTCCTCACTCCTACAAGATGTTATTCCTTCTTGCCCTATACACGAAATCACAGCTTCCCTATCTTCATCAACATTTAACAATTCCTCAAAATATTCCCTCCATCTTCCCAATACCTCTAACTCTCCATTTAATAACTCTCCTCTCCTATTTTTAACTGACAAATCCATTTGTTCTCTAGGCTTCCTTAACTTGTTAATCTCACTCCAAAACTTTTTCTTATTTTCAACAAAATTTGTTGATAACATCTCACCCACTCTCTCATTTGCTCTCTTTTTACATTGCTTCACCACTCTCTTAACCTCTCTCTTTTTCTCCATATACTCTTCCCCCCTTGCATCACTTCTACCTTGTAAAAACTTCTCATATGCTAACTTTTTCTCCCTTACTACTCTCTTTACATTATCATTCCACCAATCGCTCCTCTTCCCTCCCGCACTCACTTTCCTGTAACCACAAACTTCTGCTGAACACACTAACACTACATTTTTAAACCTACCCCATACCTCTTCGACCCCATTTCCTATGCTCTCATTAGCCCATCTATCCTCCAATAGCTGTTTATTTGTTTCCCTAACTGCCTCCTCTTTTAGTTTATAAACCTTCACCTCTCTCTTCCCTGATGCTTCTATTCTCCTTGTATCACATCTACCTTTTACTCTCAGTGTAGCTACAACTAGAAAGTGATCTGATATATCTGTGGTCCCTCTATAAACATGTACATCCTGAAGTCTACTCAACAATCTTTTATCTACCAATACATAATCCAACAAACTACTGTCATTTCGCCCTACATCATATCTTGTATACTTATTTATCCTCTTTTTCTTAAAATATGTATTACCTATAACTAAACCCCTTTCTACACAAAGTTCAATCAAAGGGCTCCCATTGTCATTTACACCTGGCACACCAAACTTACCTACCACATCCTCTCTAAAAGTTTCTCCTACTTTAGCATTCAGGTCCCCTACCACAATTACTCTCTCACTTGGTTCAAAGGCTCCTATACATTCACTTAACATCTCCCAAAATCTCTCTCTCTCTCCTCTGCATTCCTCTCTTCTCCAGGTGCATACACGCTTATTATGACCCACTTCTCGCATCCAACTTTTACTTTAATCCACATAATTCTTGCATTTACACATTCATATTCTCTTTTCTCCTTCCATAACTGATCCTTCAACATTACTGCTACCCCTTCCTTTGCTCTAACTCTCTCAGATACTCCAGATTTAACCCCATTTATTTCCCCCCACCGAAACTCCCCTACCCCCTTCAGCTTTGTTTCGCTTAGGGCCAGGATATTCAACTTCTTTTAATTCATAACATCAGCAATCATCTGTTTCTTGTCATCCGCACTACATCCACGCACATTCAAGCATCCCAGTTTTATAAAGTTTTTCTTCTTCTCTTTTTTAGTAAATGTCTACAGGAGAAGGGGTTACTAGCCCATTGCTCCCGGCATTTTAGTCGCCTCATACGACACGCATGGCTTACGGAGGAAAGATTCTTTTCCACTTCCCCATGGACAATAGTAGAAATAAAGAAGAACGAGAGCTATGTAGAAAAAGGAGAAAAACCTAGATGTATGTGTATATATATGCATGTGCGTGTCTGTGAAGTGTGACCAAAGTGTAAGTAGGAGTGGCAAGATATCCCTGTTATCTAGCGTGTTTATGAGACAGAAAGATACACTGTGATTTTTTAAATGATACACAAGTAAAGGCTTCACTTTGAAATCACCACTAGCATTAGCACAGAACAAAAGAGTTCGTTTGTCTGAACTGGCTGCCTCACCATGCCTTACAACATTGTGTATGCCACTACGCTTCTTAAATCTGTCAAACCAGCCTCTGCTGGCCTTAAATTCACTATCAGTACTGGTTCCAGGAGTTTTCTGTACCAGATCGGCATGCAACTTCCTTGCCTTTTCACAAATAATCATCTCTGAAACACTATCACCTGCCATCTCTTTATCCTTGATCCACACCAGCAACAACTTCTCAACCTGATCGATTG
The DNA here is from genome assembly GCF_038502225.1 of Cherax quadricarinatus. Taxonomy (NCBI): domain Eukaryota; kingdom Metazoa; phylum Arthropoda; class Malacostraca; order Decapoda; family Parastacidae; genus Cherax; species Cherax quadricarinatus. Next base: position 10,865 of record NW_027196310.1, on the reverse strand, counting down.
TCTGTGGTCTTTTTTTGGTTAGCATGTTAACACCTTTCGCAACATCAGCTTCCTTGATATGTTCTTTCTTTGCCAGGATAGAAATGATGGTCAACTTGTTTTTCCCATACATCCTGGGAAGCTCAGCAAGTTTCACACCACTCTCATACTAATTCTGTATTATTTCCTTCTTCACATCTATGGTGTTTCTCACTTTCTTTACCACAGGGGTACCACTAGCAAGTTTCTTTGGACCCATGGTAGCTTATTTCACAGTCCCACAAGCACTAAACACAATGAATTAATTGTAAAATGTTTGAATGAGAGCACAGGTTAGTGTTTACTCAAGCATCAACAAAGCCAGACTGGTTCACGGCGCCTACACAGGGACGCGGATAGAGTGGGCTAGCGGTCAGGTCCGGTACCTGGCGGTTCGAAAATAAGGGCGAGCTCGATAATAGGGACAAAGTTGGTTAGAAAAAAGCGGTCGATTTTTGAAGAGTTCGATAAGCGATACGTTCGAAATTTGAGGTTCCACTGTAGTATATACAAAGTATTTATAGGTCCCAGCAATGTTTTGGATACATGGGAGTATAGAAGAAGAAGAAGGAAAAAGGAAGACGTTCCCCTGAAGCAATGCATAAGACAAGTGTCAGTGACAAGCATCGGAGGGCAGTGATAAGATGAGATAAGCATGGCATTTGATGGGTGCCAGCGAGGGGGCAGAGATAAGATGAGATAGTGCAGAGATAAGATGAGATAAGTGATGACATTTGATTGGCACCAGCGAGGGTGCAGAGATAAGGGGTGACATTTGATGAGCTGGTTTCTCTGTCACTGATTATCTGTCTCTCTGTCTTGCCTCTCTGTCTGCTTGTCTCTTTCCATCTCCTCTGCTTGTCTCTCTCTCTCTGTCTCAGAGAGAGCCACTGTGAACCAACAGGTATTCTTATGCATTATATCTACAAGCACAGTATAGCACTTCGGATTTTTTAGATTATCCTAGGTAATTTACACTATGTATAATTGCATTTGTGTGTACCTGTGAGGCAGATAAAAAGAGACAGAGGCAGATAGACAGAGATAGACAGACAGATAGACAGACACAGACAGAGATAGAGAGAGATAGACAGACCCTAAACTTGCAGTTAACATCACTTTCCTCTTAAAAGAGGAGTGTTAATATGACATTACATCAGTGAATCCTTGGTGTTTGCCGCACTGTTTGCTCTAGCTGGCACTCAATTTAACTGGCGCTCCCACAAGGTGCTAAGTGGTCCCAGATTTTTTTAATATGGTGTACACCGAGTGTTATGACCCATTCTGTGCTGACCAGGCATCTCAGGTCAATCATGCCAAATTTGAAGGCAGGAAAAATAAAACATATATATACCTGGGAGTGATTATGTCGGAGCATCTCACCTTCAAGGACCATAACATTGTATAAATTGCATCTGCTAGAAAAATGACAGGATGGATAATGAGAACCTTCAAAACTAGGGAGGCCAAGCCCATGATGACACTCTTCAGGTCGCTTGTTCTATCTAGGCTGGAATATTGCTGCACACTAACAGCACCTTTCAAGGCAGGTGAAATTGCTGACCTAGAAAATGTACAGAGAACCTTCACGGTGCGCATAACGGAGATAAAACACCTCAATTACTGGGAGCGCTTGAGGTTCCTGAACCTGTACTCCCTGGAACGCAGGCGGGAGAGATACATGATTATATACACCTGGAAAATCTTAAGAGGGACTAGTACCGAACTTGCACACGAAAATTACTCACAACGAAAGCAAAAGACTTGGCAGATGCTGCGACATCCCCCCAGTGAAAAGCAGGGGTGTCACTAGCACGTTAAGAGACAATGCAATAAGTGTCAGGGGCCCGAGATTGTTCAACTGCCTCCCAGCATACATAAGGGGGATTACCAATAGACCCCTGGCTGTCTTCAAGCAGGCACTGGACAAGCACCTAAAGTCGGTACCTGGCCAGCTGGGCTGTGGCTCGTATGTTGGATTGCGTGCAGCTAGCAGTAACAGCCTGGTTGATTAGTCTCTGATCCACCATGAGGCCTGGTCACAGACCGGCTGTGGGGGCATTAACCCCCCCGGAACTCTCTCCAGGTAAACTCCAGGTAATACGTTTGGGGTGCTAGCGGTAAGAACGTATATATACTTTTGGATCGTTTAGGGGTTAATATTATGTTGGATATTTCTAAGTTTTGACTTTGGTTTTTCATATTTAAAAGATATAGCAATGTTTATTGTATTTCTGTGTGATACCTTGGGGAGCCCACCTGGAATGTGCTACACCTGTTCTTGTCCTAATGCCTATCTCTCCTATCCCTGGTATACTCTTTAATTAAACATTGTGCCCAGTTCAACTTCCTTCACCTATAGTCACACATTGTTGCCCTATTATTGTGATGCACAAGTGCCAGCTGGAGCATGTGCCCAGCTCGACTGCCACCCCCTAGTGTACATGTCTTACTTTTCTCTCCCTCAAGATAATTTTTCTATCCTTTTCTTATATAAGAAGGTGCCTGTGCACCTCACTCAAGAGTAGAACAGTGATGGTATAAATATACTAAAGGGCTCTCACTGACACAGAAGAACATATTTATAAAACAGTTTCATAATTCTTATGCATATAGGAAATATTTCATACTTTCACCAAAATTATACCTTTTTAAAAATATTATTATGTATATTATAATTAGTACTCCCTGTGTGAATTATCTACATTATTTAAAACTGTTAAATTTTTAATCTTTTACCAAGTGATTTATTCAAATATTTTATTCCAAAGACTTAATATATTACATTTTATAACTGTTTACATTTGTAACGAAACCCATATAAAGTATCTCAGCATGAACGGTCATTAAATACAGTAACTACTGCATATAAAACCATAAATATAATTTTAATCATTGAAGCAGTAAGTGTTTGTAAAAAATGTATAGCACCGAAGTCACCTCGCACACATCATTGCTCGGTGTGTAACTGCTGCATTCTCAAGATGGATCATCACTGCCGTATCCTTTTCAAGCCACACCATTTGTTGTGGGCGTTTTAATTTAGTGTGCTAGTATAGTATTTTTTGTATCCATATAATAAATGTTGCTTCATATTTGGTCTCATTTTTGTGTTTCAGATGTCATAGCTCTTTAATTATTGCACTAATGTCTCAAATATTATTCATAAGAAAGAATGTACGTATACAAATGAAATGAAATTTGAGTGTGGGCCTCTTACAAGAAAATGTACTTAACTAAATGCTATATTGTGGCTGTGTTCTGTTTATTAATCACTGTTTAATACTATTAGTAAGTGAGGAATGAACAATACCACCTCTAAAATATTAAGTAGATATTGTCAGTAAAAAATAGGCAAAATTAAATACAGAATATTATGGCTGGGGAATTCATCCCATTATAAGATGGGTGTTTGCATGAAAATAGATTCTGAGTTCTGAACAACTGACTAAGAACAATTTTCAGGAATGAATTAGCATTATAAGTTGGCGTCCTACAGTACTGTACATTTTTTTAACACGCTTTCCATCTCCCACTGAGGCAGGGTGACCCAAAAAAGAAAGAACGAAATACTTTCACCATCTTTCACACATAAATCACTCTCTGAAAAAGCGCCCAGATACGACAGTTCAGATGTCACGCCAAATAGCAAATACCCCAAACCCCTCCTTTAGAGTACAGGCACTGTACTTCCCACATCAGGATTCAAGGCCGGCTCACCAGTTTTCCTGAATCCCTCTACAAAATATTACCCTGCTCACACTCCAACAACTCATCACGTCCTAAAATCCATATGTCTCCACTCACTCCTATCTAACATACTCACACATGCCTGCTGTATGTCCAAGCATATTCTGTATATATTCTGCATATATTTTCTTAGTACTCCACTGTTAATTAAATAGTAATCTTTTCTGTGCATTGTAGAAATTAATTTAATAAAATTCCTTAAATAAAAACCCAGCTTGGCTCAACAACTGTGTGGGGAACTTTAACCACTGTTATTTCTATATGTATATTGTATATATGACATTGGGGACAATTTTCATCATACTTGGTTTTGAAATAGCATACAGTGAGATATGGCTAGGTGGAGAAATGGGTGTAGGATTAAGTGATGCCCTGGATTTGGTGATGAATGACAGTATCCCCCAGGAACAGGATGAGTTAGAAGGCTACCTAGTAAGGGTCTACGACACTCACATGATGCCTGTGGTGAGTTGTATTTTTTATAATGCAGTACAGTACAGCCTCTCCTCACTTAATGACAGAGTTCCGTTCCTAAGACCAAGTCAGTAAACGAATTCATCTCTAAGCAAGGAGCATACTATAATGGTAGTGGGTTTGTATCAACCATCTTTGATATTGTTTTAATGTCACCTCTGCACCATTTATAACTTTTTTAGTATATTTTTAAGTGATTGTACAGTAGTGTACTGTATATTGTAATAAACAGATTACAGGAAATCAATTCTAATATACATTATTTAGGTATGCATATTGGTCAGAGAGCCCGTTGTAAGTCTGAGTCGTCAGTAAATGAGTACGTCACTAAGTGAGGAGAGCTTGTATATTATACTTAAGTTTAGATATACCCCTTTCAGGCTCCAGAGGCCAAATCTCAAAGGGTACACCAGGTTCCAAGAATTTTTGAAAAAAAAAATTATTTTTTCTTACAGAATTAAAGATAATAATATTCTGTAGGTAATAAAAAATGAATAATTTTCTGTAGGTAATAAAACAATTTTTTTTTCAATCAGTAGTTACTGAGATATAAAGGCATGAAGTTGACGCTCAGTGATCTGGTGGCGGCAACATCTGGGACTCTCGTAAAGTCTCATTATTTTATTTTAGGTTTTCGTTACTTTTTTCATTTCTGATATTTTTTTCCAGTAACTTTTGTGGCCTGTGAGACAAATAAAATTCCGGCTGTATCCCACCCGAAAAGAAAAACAAAAGTTTCTCTTTTTAAATTTAGTAATTTATACAGAAGGGGTCACTAGCCCCTTGCTCCCGGCATTTTAGTCGCCACTTACAACACGTATGGCTTACGGAGGAAGAAAAATGTTTCACTTCCCCATAGAGATAAGAGGAAATAAACAAGAACAAGAACTAGAAAGAAGATTGAAGAAAACCCAGAGAGGTGTGTGTATATATATGCTTGTACATGTATGTGTAGTGTGACCTTAAGTGTAAGTAGAAGTAGCAAGACGTACCTGAAATCTTGCATGTTTATGGGAGCAAAAAAAAAAAGACACCAGCAATTCTACCATCATGCAAAACAATTACAGGTTTCCGTTTTACACTCACTTGACAGGACGGTAGTACCTCCCTGGGTGGTTGCTGTCTACCAACCTACTACCTACAAAATAAAATGTATAATGTATAAATGTACACTCATTGTATTCAACACAGTAACTGCACTAATTTGTTTATCATTATATTGCTTACAAAACGTATTTACAAGTTTATTGTAAACAAAATAACGATGAAAATATTAGTGCGGTTGTGTTGAATACAATGGTATCATGTAGTACCATATGGTACAATGGTACCATAGGGTGCAATGGTACCATATGGTACAATGTACCATAGGGTGCAATGGTACCATATGGTACAATGTACCATAGGATGCAATTGTACCATATGGTACAATGATACCATATGGTACAATGTACCATATGCTACAGTGGTACCACATGGTACAGTGGTACCATATAGTACAATGGTACCATATGGTACAATGGTACCATATGGTACAATGGTACCATATGGTGCAGTGGTATCATATTGTACAATGATACATGGTACAATGTCCCATATGGTACCATTGTAACATGTACCTTTGTACCATATGGTACTGTATGGTACTGTTGTATTCAATACAACCGCACTAATATTTTCATCATTATTTTGTTTACAATAATTGTTTGAATAATTGAGACACTTATGCAACATATGGGAATCTTACATCTGTCAGACATGGCATCATCATGGTATCTTGATACAAAGAATTCTTCAAAACTTGTCCAATCTTTGGATGAAGACCTACTTAGACTAGTGGATGGTTCCACTATGACCCCGCCTCCTCCTGCTTCGCCTTACCTGACTACAGTATATAAGCCACTGCTTCGGCCCTTTGCTGCGATCGACACCATGCCTAACCCTTCTAGGGTAGGGTAGGTGCCTGAGCCCAAGCCTTTAGCTCATAAGACTGTCATTCCCATTTGCCCCCTTGGGGCGGGGATGGCAGACCAGAGAGGCCTAGCTTGTGGCTAGGCCTGGGGACAGTTGGTCCCAAAGATGAGGAGGTGCTTGTGCCTCCTCCCATGGGAGACTTAGGTCTCAGACACTCCCTAAAGAGGGAGCCAAGGCCGGGCCACCACTTGGACAAGGCCCGGGCCGGGAGAATACCGGCTAATCTTTAACTAACTAACCCTTTGCTGCACTTTCTACAACATTGCTGGACTGAACACATTGACTCCAGGCTGAGGGACTGATTACCTCAAATTCCTCCTCTCCTTATACCTTCCTGCTTTTTATAAGACTGATGAATCCACTGTGTAGCAAAACGTTTCTTCAACAAGATTCCCATATGTTGCATAAGTGTCTCAATTCTTCAACTTGTTGGTTTTCTAAACCACTCATCACACAATAATTGTTTACAACAAAAAAAGCAAAAATGTTGTATATGTATTAGTAATTTTTATTAGATATTTTTACATGTGTACAGCCACTGGACATGTTCCTAGTACCATATGGCACTAGGGTACCATATAGTACCCTGTAACATGTGATACCCTGTACCACATGGCCAGTAGGTGGTGTTGGTGCCACGAGGCAGCAGCCAGGACTGAGTGAGCGAGTGTGAGACACAAGCCACTGACTCAGCAGTTTCCAGGACAAAGAGCTTCATCATCCACCTCTAGCAACATGTCCAGTGGCTGTACACATGTAAAAATATATAATAGAACATTACTAATATACAACATTTTTGCATTTTTTGTTGTAAACAATTATTGTAAACGAAATAATGATGAAAATATTAGTGCGGTACCATATGGTACCCTGTACCATATGGTATCCTGTACCATATGGTACCACACCATATGGTACTGCACTATATGGTACCACACCATATGGTACAGAAGGTCATATGGTGCAGGATAGCATATTGTACAGGGTACCATATGGTGCAGGGTACCATATGGTACCAGACCCATTCTCTTAGATGTAGGCTACCAGCCTTCTCGAGCTAAATTTGAGGCCGCTAGAATTTTGGCATAGTTCTACGGTATGGACCCACAACTCAAAGCCATAGAACTATGGCACTAACCCTGAAAGGGTTAAAATATCAAATTATGAATTCCCAGCACTCTGCAGGTATGTATATCATTATATATTTTTCAAGTCAAGCCATGACTGGGTTGGAAAATTTTTAACTTAGGTTTAACATTAATATAGAAGATTATTGGTGATGGCTTAAGTGTGGATATAAACAGTGTTGGACTTCTCAAGCAGAAATTACAAGAGTAATGTACTATAATTATGAGGACGAATTACACTTAAATGAAATTTATTATGCTGATGAGAATCAGATTTGGTTAATCAATGCATTTTCAGTTTAAGCAGTGAGCTCAGGTTTCCAGCTACAGTACAGCCTCTCCTCACTGAACAACGTACTCGTTTATCGACGACTTGGACTTAAAACAGGCTCTCTGACCAGTATGCATACCAAAATAATGTATATTAGAGCTGATATCCTCTATTCTGTTCATTACAATATACAGTACACTACTGTATAAGCATTTAATTTTTTTTTTCAACAAGTTGGTCGTCTCCCACCGAGGCAGGGTGACCCAAAAAGAAAGAAAATCCCAAAAAAGAAAATATTTTCATCATCATTCAACACTTTCACCTCACTCACACATAATCACTGTTTTTGCAGAGGTGCCCAGAATACAACAGTTTAGAAGTATGTATACATATAAAAATACACAATATATCCATTCAAACTGCCAATATCCCAAACCCCTCCTTTAGAGTGCAGGCATTGTACTTCCCATTTCCAGGACTCAAGCCCAGTTATATAAAATAACTGCTTTCCCTGAATCCCTTCACTAAATATTACCCTGCTCACACTCCAACAGCTCGTCAGGTCTCAAATACCATTCGTTTCCGTTCACTCCTATCTAACACGCTCACGCACGCTTGCTGGAAGTCCAAACCCTTCGCCCACAACACCTCCTTTACCCCCTCCCTCCAACCTTTTTGAGGACGACCCCCCTACCCCGCCTTCCTTCTTCTACAGATTTATACGCTCTCCATGTCATTCTTTGATCCGTTCTCTCTAAATGACCAAACCACCTCAACAAACCCTCTTCAGCCCTCTGACTAATACTTTTATTAACTCCACACCTCCTAATTTCCACACTCCGAATTTTCTGCATAATATTTACACCACACATTGCCCTTAGACAGGACATCTCCACTGCCGCCAACCGCCTCCTCACTGCAGCATTTACAACCCAAGCTTCACACCCATATAAGAGTGTTGGTACTACTATACTTTCATACATTCCTTTCTTTGCTTCCATAGATAACATTTTTTGCCTCCACATATACCTCAATGCACCACTCACCATTTTTCCTTCATCAATTCTATGGTTAACCTCATCCTTCATAAATCCATCCACTGACACATCAACTCCCAAATATCTGAAAACATTCACTTCTTCCATACCCCTCCTCCCCAATTTGATATCCAATTTTTCTTTATCTAAATCATTTGATACCCTCATCACCTTACTCTTTTCTATGTTCGCTTTCAACTTTCTGCCTTTACACACACTCCCAAATTCGTCCACTAACCTTTGCAATTTTTCTTTAGAATCTCCCATAAACACAGTATCATCAGCAAAAAGTAACTGTGTCACTTCTCATTTTGTATTTAATTCCCCATAATTTAATCCCACCCCTCTCTCGAACACCCTAGTATTTACTTCTTTTACAACCCCATCTATAAATATACTATTAAACAACCATGGTGACATTACACATCCCTGTCTAAGACCTACTTTTACTGGGAAGTAGTCTCCCTCTCTTCTACACACCCTAACCTGAGCCTCACTGTCCTCATAAAAGCTCTTTACAGCATTTAGTAGCTTACCACCTATTCCATGTACTTGCAACATCTGCCACATTGCTCTCGTATCCACTCTATCATATGCTTTTTCTAAATCCATAAATGCAATAAAAACTTCCCTACCTTTATCTAAATACTGTTTACGTATATGCTTCAATGTAAACACATGATCTACACATCCCCTACCCACTCTAAAACCTCCTTGCTCATCCACAAATCTACATTCTGTCTTACCTCTAATTTTTTCAATAATAACCCTACCATACACTTTTCCTGGTATACTCAGTAAACTTATTCCTCTATAATTTTTACAATCTCTTTTGTCCCCCTTCCCTTTATATAAAGGGACTATACACGCTCTCCGCCAATCCCTAGGCACCTTCCCCTCTTTCATACATTCATTAAACAAAAATACCAACCACTCCAACCCTATGTGTTCCCCTGCTTTTAACATTTCTGTCATGATCCCGTCAGTTCCAGCTGCTTTACCCCGTTTCATTCTACGTAATACCTCACGCACCTCCCCTACACTCACATCCTGCTCTTCTTCACTCCTAAAAGATGGTATACCTCCCTGGCCAGTGCATGAAATTACCGTCTCCCTTTCTTCGTCGACATTTAAAAATTTCTCAAAATATTCTCGCCATCTACCCAATACCTCCAGCTCCCCATCTACTAACTCCCCTACTCTGTTTTTAACTGACAAATCTATTCGTTCCCTAGGCTTTCTTAACTTGTTTGACTCCAATTTTTTTTCTTATTTTCATTAAAATTTCTTGACAGTGCCTCTCCCACTCTATCATCACTCTCTTCACCTTTCGTTTACTCTCCACATACTTTGCTCCTCTTATAACACTTCTGCTTTGTAAATACCTCTCATAAGCTACCTTTTTCTCTTTTATCACACCCTTTACTTCATCATTCCACCAATCACTCCTCTTTCTTCCTGCACCCACCCTCCTATAACCACAAGCTTCTGCCCCACATTCTAATACTGAATTTTTAAAACTATTCCAACCCTCTTCAACCCCCCCACTACTCATACTTGCACCAGCTCACCTTTCTGCCAATAGTTGCTTATATTTCACCCGAACTTCCTCCTCCCTTAGTTTATACACTGTCACCTCCCTCTTACTTGTTGTTGCCATTTTCCTCTTATCTCATCTACCTCTTACTCTAACTGTAGCTACAACTAAATAATGATCCGATATATCAGTTACCCCTCTATAAACATGTACATCCTGGAGCCTACCCATCAACCTTTTATCCACCAATACATAATCTAACAAACTACTTTCATTACGTGCTATATCATACCTTGTATATTTATTTATCCTCTATCTCATAAAATATGTATTACTTATTACCAAACCTCTTTCTACACAGCTCAATTAAAGGCTCCCCATTTTCATTTACCCCTGGCACCCCAAATTTACCTACTACTCCCTCCACAACATTTTTACCCACTTTAGCATTAAAATCCCCAACCACAAGTACTTTCATACTTGGTTCAAAACTCCCCACGCATTCACTAAACATTTCCCAAAATCTCTCTCTCTCTCCTCTCTACTTCTCTCTTCCCCAGGTGCATATATGCTTAATATAACCCACTTTTCACATCCAACCTTTATTTTACTCCACATAATCCTTGAATTAATACATTAATATTCCCTCTTTTCCTGCCATAGCTTATCCTTTAACA